>NC_072732.1:57292055-57380080 GCF_026930045.1 Uloborus diversus
TTGCATATGTTTTTTAAACAAGAAAAAATACTTTTTTAAATAAAAAAAATTGCAACAAAATATGTTTTACTGTTCCTGAGATAACATACTTTAAAAATTTTGACGAAAATCCCAAGTGAGAAATCATGAGAGGACAGCCATCTTTGGCAGCCCGTATCTCAGCCCAAGATTTTTTTTAGGCAAAAAAAAAAATGTATTTCTTAATTTTTTCTGAATTTTAACATATGTTAAATTCAAAAAAATCTGAGACATCATGCTACAGGCCTTGTTGAATTGACATAGATTCTACCTTATTCAAAAGTTTAGCAAACACTTATTGGAAAGAATTTTAGAATTTGGGGAAAAAAGTGAAGTTTTTCTTAAAATAATTTTTGTTATATGTACCAATAATTCAAATTTGCATTAGTTTAATCTAATTAAAAACATAAACACTATTATATTCTTCATTAAATCTAATTTTGTTGTTAACTAATGTCTAATTACGAATTTTTAAACTATTCCGGTTATGACGTCGCTCCGGCTATGACGACACTTTGTTGACAGTCCCAAAGGTGTTGTGATAACGAGGATCAATTGCATAAATATTGTAATTGAGTTTAAATATAAATATACAGTGGACTCTCTCTATTCTGAACACTTAAGGGACCAAACAAAAATGTTCAGCATATGGAGGTGTTCATTATAGAGGGAGACTGGATAATGCATATGCATTTGCCGGGACCATCAAAATGTGTGCAAAATATTGGGGTGTTCACATTAGAGAGTGTTCAGGTAGAGAGTCTATTGTATTTCGTTGAATACTATATTTTAAAAGTTTTTCAATATACCCACCTCATATTGAAAAATTTGTATAAAAATCATTTACATAAAAAGTAGCTATTAGGATCATTAACATTTTTAGATATCTGCACTTATTACTTTTGCTTATCAATGAAATAAAAACTATTCAATGATTCATGCTAAAACAAGCAAATTTTACAAACATATTTGATCTGATTTCCATTTTAAAAATTGATCTCTAGTCACAACATTGAAAATGTTGATTACAAGATACAAGTGTAGAATTATCTTACCAAAGCTTGTACATTCCACAAAGTTGAAAATGGGCAGTTTGTTACAGATTGTCGAAACTTTTGCCACATAACAAAATGCACAAGTCCATTTAGGATAGAAAATAAAACTGACGCTGGTTCTTGAATGCCCCAAAAACGATAGAAAGGCCACTAGTGAAAATAAAAGAATGTTTCAGAATTACACTACATTTCAAATAATTTATTTATAAGTTAAATAAGGAAATAATTATATGTTAGTTACAGAATTATTTATTAAGTTCATTACTGAATATTGAATACCATTACTTATACTTTATTATAAAATTTCAGGGTTATAAGAAGCTTTTTTACAATGTAGAAAAATATTTGAGCTCCTGACATTAGGCAGTATTTAAAAAGATCTTTTCAACAGGGTGTGAAAAAATCATGTTTTTTTTTAAAACATAGTTGGATTTTTAATTTAAATTCAGTTTAATATAAATTCAATAGTAATGCACTTTCACTACAGGGGAAAACGCACAGTATGTCATATGAAAATCAACCTAGAGTGAAATAATACACTATATCACCAAAAATTATTAGGACACTTTCAAAAATTCATATTTTTATGGGTTTCTCCAAAAATGAGCGACCAATCGAGGTAAGTGAGTAGCAAAGGGATGCAAGTGTCAAAATTAAAAAGTTGGAGACAATTAGTACAAGTGTTAGGAGAACTCCTTTGCTTTGGGGCAAGAGACAGTACTAGTAGCTCAGGTAGGTTGGATAAAAATGAAACAACGTTTAAAAGCACAGAAAGGATAAAAAATTATAAAAACACAGACATGTTTCGGAGGCAATAGCCTCCTTCGTCAGTGCAAAATGTACAAATGGATGAATCAAGGTCAAGGGAAAGTTTAAATTGCGTAACCGGAAAAACATTGACCAATCAGCTATCAGCGAGTGCTGAGGCAAAATATGACTATTCTAACATGTAAGATTGAATAAGATTGGAGAAAAATGCGGAACAGCAAAAGACTCATTGCAAAGATTATTTAAGTTTTTATGAATGTAAAAGGATTCCAGAAAATCTAATTCACCTACTGTTGTAGGTCTTCAAATTATCTTGACTTCCGAAAAGAGAAAATTGTGCCCTGTGTCCCAACAATATTTAGCAATTGAAGATTTGTTCAGTTCCTGTTTTTTAACGTGGTTTTCATGGTCTTTCAAACGAAATTTAAGTGATCATCTGTCCCACGTAACCGATATTACATTGATCTAGAAAAATTTCTAGAATTCTCAGTAAATTTGACTTTTGCGTAATTTACAGACCCATAAATAAACTTTCTTTTTCCAAACTGAAGGACCCAATCCAACCACTTGATCAGTGGGGCATATATCACATTCCTTGTCAATGTAATATCAGGACGTGGGACGGACAAGGCGTTCACTTAAAATTCGTTTGAAAGAACATGAAAACCACGTTAAAAAACAGGAACTGAAAAATCTTTAATTGCTAAACATTGTTGGGACACGGCACAATTTTCTCTTTTCGGAAGCCAAGATCATTTGCAGACCTACAACAGTAGGTGAATTAGATTTTCTGAAATCCTTTTACATTCATAAAAACTTAAATAATCTTTGCAATGAGTCTTTTGCTGTTCCGCATTTTTCTCCAATCTTATTCAATCTTACATGTTAGAATACGTCATCTTTTGCCTCAGCACTCGCTGATAGCTGATTGGTCAATGTTTTTCCGGTTACGCAATTTAAACTTTCCCCTTGACCTTGATTCATCCATTTGTACATTTTGCACTGAGGAAGGAGGCTATTGCCTCCAAAACATGTCTGCGTTTTTATAAACTTTTTATCCTTTCTGTGCTTTTAAACGTTGTTTCATTTTTATTCAATTTACCTTGTACAGAGCTATCGCTTTTCAAGCTCAGGTAGGTGCTAATATTCAGTGATTTAGAAAAAAATTTCAATGAAAGCCTACCTAGGACCTGAACTTTCAACGCATTTTACTCAAAACTTTAAAAAGTCCATTTACACCCCTTTGCTGCTCACTGCCTTACTTGTTCTATAACTTTTGTCACATAAAAAGTATGCTCCAGCTGTCATTTTCCAATAAAAATTAAATGGCCCATGCATTTAGGGAAACAGCAACAAACTGAGAAAATAACAAAAGTTTTTTTTAATAACATGACATGAAGTGTATTGAAAAAAGAACTTTTTTTGAAAAAAGCAAGATAGCACAATAGCAAAAACTAAATTAGATATTTTTAGGTTAGATCCAGTGGCATAGCTAGGATGGAGCGGTCAGCCCTGGGTGGCACTCCTAAGGGCGGCAAATTGACCCTTTTGATGTGGAAAAAATAAACCCATTTTTCAAATGAGGAAATTATGGTTTTAATCTGTTCCTGCAGGTAAAAAGAAAATCTCTTCGAAATCTAGGACTTTTGTATCACTACCAGATTTAAATAACTTTGATACAGAACAAGTGTTTTTCTTTATAACATATCAGTACAGTTCCTTGTTTTTTCTCTGAGGGATCTGCAGTGGAAAGTTCATGGGACCAATGTTCTTTTTAACTGTAGTGGTTAACACTATGAGAAAGAAAACAATGAATTTTTACAATTTTCATTATAATAAAAAGTTAACACTGGATTTTAAGAGAGTTTCTAGAAAACCTCTTCGTGAAACAAAAACTTCCTTTTTCTTTTAACTTCAGGAAAATGGTAACAAGGTTAAGAATGAGGAGGAGGTGTGAAATGATGGTACACGAAAAAATTTATTGCTTTTCACAGGGACGGCTTAATATGTTTCACAGTTTCCTTTGATTTCTCATTCATTACAAGAGTTCTCTACTTCAAAAGAAGTAAAATGGATTTATTTCTGTTTTCTCGATTTTGAGAGTCGAAAATCTATCCGAAAACTTTGGATCACATGTTAGTCCTACATCACATGTTTAGCCTTATGGAAGGTAAGGGAACTTCACTTTTCAATATTTGGTTTATGCTCTCAACTTGGCCAAACAGTCTAAAAATGGGCTTTATCGCATTCAGTTTCAAATAATTCCCAGGTTGTTAGGAACCTCTCCCACCCCCACCCTATAGTTTAACATTGTGACAGATAGCTTCAAAATGTTTTTAGGCCGAAGAGCGCTCGAATCTCTCATCCCTTTCCCTGATATCACCAAAGATAGCTCAGAAATATGATTTTAGAGCTCAATGTTAAAAAATGTCTGAACAGGGCTCCTAACCATGCCCTTTCCTCCAATGTAGCAAACACAACCAAAAAGTACATATTTAGGCCATTAATTCTGAAAAATTTCCCGGAGAAAACTCCCACCCTCTCTTCTAAAGCCTCAACATATAGCCTAAAATTGTGCTTTTAAAACATCGGTACCTCCATATCAATTTGAAAACAGCATTTGAATCCTGAGTACCCTTGATCTCCCAACGTGATCACAGATAGCCTAAAATACGTTTTTAGGACTTCAATATCGGAAATTTTCTGAGAAAGATGCTTTAATCGCCCTCCCCCTCTCCCTTAATGCCTCCAAAGATTAAAACTGTGTTATTAAAGCTTCAATTTTGAAAATTTTCTGAGGGAGGAGAACGCCGCTCCTCGTCCTTTTTCCTAACGTCCCCAAAGATTTCTAAAAATTTTGTTCTTAGAAATTTACGTGCGTAGGAAAGTTCGCTAACTGTTCCTTCTGAAAGATAGTCTAAAATGAACTTCAGCTTTAAGAAAGATTTTGGGAGGGAAACCTCCTCCTGCCCCCTCTTAACATAATCAAACAAAGCCTAGTCGGACGTCAATTACGGAAATTCTCCAGGAGAGAGCTGCCTGACTTCACAACATTTTTGATGCCATTAGGCATTAGGGAACCCTTTAACGTCACTAAAAATAGATTAGAATTAGGTTTTTGAGACTTCGGTGCGAAAAATTTCCGAAGAACCAAAAATGCCCTTAAAATTGATTTCAATAAAAAAAATATTTCAGTAAGATAGCTCAGCGCCCATTTCTTCCCTAACGCCTACAACTGCATTAAAATATGCATGCAATTGGAATTGGGTTGCCAAAGCTAGTTTAAAATTGCATATTTCAGAGCTTAAAATTTTTGAATTGAGTATCCAACCATTTCTGATTTCCTTAACTTCTTCAAACTAGCCTAAGCTGCATTTTAAAACTTTGATTTCAGAAAATTTCCTTTTGGTGACTGCCGACACCCTACGTCAACAAAGAAACACTAAAAGAGACTAACTTTGAAAAAAAATCGAAAACAAACCTAACCTTCCATTTCTCTTAATTTTACTAAAAATTGCCTAAAAGTGCAATTTTTGACTTAAATTTAGCAGTTTTCTCCATTAGTGAGCCCTTATCCCTACCCCTTCTTTTCTTTTGCAAGTATATAGAAATTATGTCTTTTTTTTCTTTAATTAGATTTATGGTTTCAGTTTTAACACCTTTGACAATTTAATGTATTAGTTATTTCCAACAGAAGGGTGGATAATTGAGGAATCACCCTGGGCGGCAAACACTGTAGTTACACCACTGGTTAGATCCCATCATGCTTTCATAGCTTAAGTGGCCTTTCTGAAATAATACAACTGCTCTACAGTTCACTCTAATGAGCAATACTCTACATGTCTTTCTAATGTATTTTTATAATTAATCAGAATTATGTATTACATATTTGTTTTTGCTGCATAAAATATTTTCTATTCAACATGGCAGTAACCAGGGACGAGCACAGAAATTTTGGGTCCTGTCAAAAATACCTTTTACAAGCCCCCTTCATCCTCTTGCGCAGGCCAACAGGTGCCCCTTCTCCCCTCAGGGACGTAACTAGGTCATTTTCGAGCAGGGGCAAGACCTCGTTTCGGCGCTCCCCCCCCCCCCATCCCCCCATAAAAAAAATACAAAAAAACATATTATTTTTAAAATATAAATTTAAATTAGGCAGTGATAAGGAGACTGCATGTGTTGATAAGACTATAACTGCGACTTTCATGTAGTTATAAGTTTTTATGCAGTTTTATCACTGGATTGCATTTTGTAAAATTTCGATAGTGGGTAAAAAAATTAAATATTTTATTTATTATTTTACATACAAAGTTTTTCAAGGAAAACTATTTTGTATTTCCACTAGGGAGTAATTAACAACTTGTTGCATTATTTTTTTTATCAGGTGACTCTGCCCCCTGCTCGCTGACGCATACCAACCCCCGAAGATTGCTTCGCAACCTTATTTGATTCGCGAAGATTTAAATCGTCTGTCAGAAAGAAGCAGATTGAAAAACAAGTTACGAGTTCCGTTTCGAACAAATTGAAAATTTTCCTTTCTCACCCATAGAAAATAAGAGTTTAAGAGAGGAGATAATTTTTTGAACATAATCCCACTCCTACCCGAAAATATAAAAATAATTTGATAGAAATATGCATAAATGGGATGATATTTCAAAAAAAAAAAAAAATCGCTTTGAACAGCATTTACCCTCGTTCCAAACTAACTTGAACCAACTTGCACAGTTATAGGTGTTGGTGCTAAAGGGGCTCCTGAGCATTGCCAAACCGCAGTTTTGTACGCTTGAAAAACTGCTTTTAAGTTCGTGGTCTGTGGTAATACATTTTGCTCTTTAGCTCCGGACTGGGCATAGGACTTTTTGCTTAAATAGAAACCCTTATACCTGCTGTTCTAATTTATTGATAAAATTGTTACAAGCTTTATTTGATGCAGAAAAAATCTTTTTGGAACAACATGAAATATTAAGGGATGTGAGAAATCTTTCATCCCTTTAAAGGCAATTTATGTGAAATTTTAGCTTAAAAAATACAATAAAAAAGAAAAAACTAATTAGAAAATTGAAGTAAACAACCCCAGGTTAAAATCCTTGGGGCACGAAGTAATTTTGTACAAAATTTTAAGACTGTAGGTGCTCTGAGGTCTCCTGGACGCAGGCCCACCACAGGCATCTTTTCAGAATTTCTTTGACGTTACTTTTTTAATAAATGTATCGAGATGCGAATTTAAAATTACTACTTCAAATGAAAACAATAAAACAGAAATGTTTTCAATCATTTATTTTTAAGTATTTATATTATACTACTGTGAAGAAATTTGTAAGAAAAACAACAGTATTCAACAATATGTCGCAAAAACGTGTGAAATAATTTCAACTCCGATGAAAAATTTAGTGGGCTATTTGTTTTTGTTTCTCACGTGAAATTAATTGAATATTGCTACTACTTAGTATATAAACTTTAATCCGACAACTTACAATAGCTCTAATCGAACAGATTATCTTATTTAAATATTATCTTGAAAATTTTATGTTCAACACATTTTAAATTGTCGCAATCTGTATAGTTAGAATTAATTATTAAAAAAGCTAATTTTTATAAAGGATGCACGTTCCCCAACTCTGGTATTTAGTATACATCTGAAAAACATTTTTTAGAAAAACAGATACCTAATGTGCTTGAAATCAAAACTCTTTCTACTAACCTCTTTTAAAAAACACAAACCTTAAACATATTAACATTACATGTTTTCACACACAGTAAGTTTCTTTTCAGGTTATTTCCATTTAAAGTACAACCTTATTTATCTGGACTAACTTGGACCGAAGGCAATTTGAATAAACAAAAATCCGGATAGTACGGATAATAAGCAGTAATTAATTCGCAATCTTTTATTAGCAGCGAAAAACGATTTTTTGCAGCAAAATTACACAGGATTCTAATTTGCAAATACTTGGTCATTAATAGTTCAGCTGCAGTGGTGTCAGGCTGACATTCCAAATACGTCACGTAATTCATTAGATGCCTATAATTTATTGCACGACTTATAGCAGTTGTGTATTTAATCAAAATAAGCGAATATTTGGCACATTTATAGTTTTGTTCTTACTGCAATCAATTTAGGAATTATCCTTTTAGTGAATATATTTTTTAACTCTACAAATTTGATCCGGATAAGCCGGAGGTCAGGATCAACGGGAGCCAGATAAACGAGTTTCTACTGTAAATATAAATATGCATCAAAAGTAGTAAAGCAAAATTTGAGAGGTGTAAAAAATAGTTGATTTCTAACACATTAATTGAAGTAGATGATTTAAGCATATTTAAAATATTGTGTGGGTGGCAAAAACATGTCGAAACTAAGTCTAAAATTTCTCATTTTAGCTAAATTTATCTCTAAATACCGTAGTATTTTCTAAAGAAAACTGGGCAGCAATTTAAATTGAATCTCCATTATTATAGTACGAGATTTTTCACCAAGAATGAGAAAAATTGTAAACTAAACTAGGCCAATGGAACAGTGTAACGTTTTTCCCTTAGGCCAGTGGAGTAGACAAGCTCTCATCATTGTAAATGAGAGGAAGACATCATGTTGGCAGCTTTTATGACGTTTAATTGTAGAAAAATGATATTTGAGCATTTCAGTTGTTTTGTACTTCGCATAGCTTTGTTTCTATATTCCTCCTCCGAGAGGCAGGTTCTTTAAATAAGATATAACCAAAGAACAGGTACTAGTCACTCTAAGAAAATACTTTCATGCTGTTTACTGCACCCTCCTCACTCTTTTTCGATCTACCTCTACCATTCTTTATCCACATTAAACCATGCAAGCTTTCTGCCTCGTCCGCACTGAGTTTTTTTTTTGGACTTCTAATAATTTTTTTTCTTTTTTTTTTTTTAAATTAATTTGAGCATTTACTTTGTCAGTTCAGCGCCCCTAAAATCTTGCGCCCTGGGCACAAGCCCTGTCTGCCCCCCTCTAGTTACGTCCCTATCTCCCCTTCCCCCCCCCCTTTTGCACGCCCCTGGCAGTTACTAGAATTAACCCGCTTTACTCCGAAAACAGATTTACTACAGACAAATATTATAAAGTATAAGTAATAGTATAAAGACAATTGGATACATTACAGCTGCTTAGGAAAACACACGTGCCTGTCATTTATGCATTACTATCACGGTTTTTTAACATATTCAATCAAAAATTATACAAAGGAAACTGCTGTCTAAAAGTTTATCAAGAGGAAAACAGAATTACACTTGCATTTAATAAAGTCTTTAGCAAAATAAATGATTAGTACTTCAACTTACTTTCCCATGAAATTGCGGTACAACTTGACCATTATGCTGAAATATTTTTACAGCATGCCACATACAATAATAATCGCATTCGTCCCAACATTCCCACTGCAGTAAAGTTAGATACCATGGTCGTGTTGCCTTGAAATAAGCCAAACTGGAAGTATTTGAGCAGTTTTTAATACCACACCAATGCATACAGCTTTGGAATAAATTTGATCTGTCTCCATAAGAACATGAAATTGGTACAATAATCCAACACAAAGCTATGAGTATTAGAATCTTCCTCCCTGGAATGATAAGGCTTGATTCCTCCAACATGCAAGAATATACCAGCTGTGTTAGAAAGTAAAAATATATTTCCTGAAAGAGATCATGCATGTTACTAAAAATTTAAATATTTTTTGCATCACAAATGAAATAAATGCTAGAGCATTGTTGAACAAATACATGAAATATAAAACTGATAATTTTTAAAAGAAAATTTAAACTTTTAAACAGTGTTAGAAATTAGTGCTGGTCCACTGGTCCCAGACCAGTGAAACTTGCCTCGGACCACCATTAGAAAAAAATCAGTGGTTCGTGGGACCACCAACCGCTGGCTATTTCTGATTACAATTGGCTAGAAAAAACTCAAAAGCATTAGTTTAGCCGATGTTTGGCAATTTATTATACCCTGAAACTAAACAAACTAACTAATAATGGTCAAATTAAATTCTCCACTTTTTGGTAGTCGATTTTAAGGGTTGCTTAATGAAATTGGTTTTCAAACTATACACTTCACTGTTTAAGACACCAGGTTTAAATGTTTTATTGCCAAACAAAAAATTTTAAATTTTGAAACATTAAGTAGGGTAAGTGCTCCAGTAATCGGCCAGAAAAACATAAAACTGCCTATAAATAAGATATGTATAACTCAAAATCGGATATGATGCATTCCCACATTCCTTCACTTGTCCCCAACTACCATCCAACAACAGTGAAGTTGTAAGTACGTTTTATAAAGTAGTAATGAGTTATTTAATTTTAAATGGTGTACCCATCATCCTAGTTTGCGATTCTGCTTATTTTTTTCTTAAGAAGACACTTCCTCTTTAAATGTTAAGTACCCTTATTCTTTTCAATCAGATGTAAATTTGCTTTTACTTATGTTTTAATGGAGAGTGTAACATTACGTTTCAATTGAAAAATAAACTACTTCCTTGACTCAATTATTTTTTATAGGGGTGGCCGACCATTGGGTACTGAATTTTTATGCATTTCCAATAGTCGGCTATGGCAGATTGACCACTGGTTCTATACCGTTTTGTTGATCTACCCAATAGTTAACTGTGTAACTAATATGGATTTTCTAATATCCATCAAATACTATTTGAAATAAAATATTGACTTAGCGGCAATTTAGCTGTTTTGAGAAAAAATTCCCTTTCTAACGTTATTTCTTCTAAAGAAAATGTTTAAACTTTCTGCCCAAACTTTTTTTGACAAAAAGGGGTTATTTTGTCATTGTATTGCCTCTAATGTTGATTTTAACTTAGAATTCTTGAAAACTGGTGTTGTAAATTCAGTTCGTCGTTGGGTTTAGAATAAAGGTTCTATTACTTTTAACATGCCATTACCAAATGGTGATTTATCGTCTTTCTTATCAAACCATCTTATGTTTATGGTTTGATTTTACTAAGGCTAATTATTTTAAATGTTGGTAACACTTTTTATTACTGCTTCCATAATGAAATATTTATTTCCTTGAGTTTTCTTCTCCAGGAAATCAAAATTTATTTCTTGTTTAAAATAATGCTGACTTAGCTTCAAAATTACTTTACGTAACTACTAATTTCATTTTAGTTCATTCATCGTTCACTAATATTCTTGTTGAAGGATGCATGATTATCTTCATGACACCCCAAATGTCTGAATTTTCAATTTACCTACATTCAAGCCCATCACTTGGCAATCAATGGGGGCAGAGGGGGGGGGGGCAATTGACCCCGCTGGATTTTGACAACATAATGCAATTAGGCATTTTTGCTTGTATTTTGATGCTTTTTTCCTTTAAAATGAGCTGAATTCATTGTCCCTCCCCCCTCCGCCAAAAAACTTTGAAAGCACAGATGAGCCTACATAATTCATCCGACTGCAGTTCGTTCACAACGAAGTACCATTGTTTTTTATGATAAATTTTGCTTTAGATTTGACCTTGATTGCTAATCTTTTAAGTAAAAGGATTTTTACTTTTTATTGTTTTGAGGTAGTGATGTGGATTGGGTAAATACCCAGCGGGTAGGTAAATATTTTTTGGGTATTTACCCAAGGCCTGGGTAAATACCCAAAAACTGGGTATTTTACAAAAAAATGCAAAATGTGAATGGGAAATATTTTTTAAAAATCTAAATATGAAATAATTGGTAAAACTGATGCATACATATGTATTACACAGTTTATAATATTTTTTATTGAAAGATTTGATGAAATTATGAAAGAAACATATGGTGAAACAAAGAATCTTTCTGTTCAATGTCATAATTGGAGAAGTATAAGCAATTCAATGATGAACTTCAAGATTTCAAAATCACAATCTTGGTTAGTCATATACAAAAGGAAAAAAAAAAAAAGGAGCATGAAGGATGTTTGGAAGAATAAACTGAAATAAAATGAAAATTAAGATTATGATGTTATTTATTTTTTTTATTGCTGTTTAAGTGATAACGTGGCAAACATAGAAACAGTTTTTACAGCAAAATAAAGTTAATAAGCAAAAAAAAAAATCAAATATTGTTTTTTGTTGCCTTGCTCCTTTGCATTTGCTCCTCGGTACTTTATGATGAAAATTTATTCAAACTATTTTTAATACACGCAAATAGTAATGTAGGATGGGAAAGTCAATATTTTTTTGGGTATTTATCCGAGGGCAGGGTAAATCCCCTAGTAATTGCGCATTTTGCAAAAAAAAAATAAGGTGGTATCAAAAGGTGATGATTTTCTTTTTAAAAAACATAAACCGTAATCTCCAAACACATTTTACTGAAAAAGGAATGATCAAGTATTTTTATGCTAATATTTATGTTGTACTGCATTTATTTTTAGTATTAAATTATTTTGTTCTTTAAATGAAAAAATTGTAAAACAGCTGTAACATCTCTATTTTTTCTCACACTATGCTTGAAATATAATAAAAAGAGAAAGTCAAAATATCAAAATGAAATAAACGAACTAATGACTGATACGTTATCTGCAGAATACACCTGAACACTTGAACTAGGTTTGGAGGAAATTTCTGTGAAAGATATAGGTAAATACAGGGCTCATAGCAAGCGGGGAAAAATATATAGGAGTTTAAAAAAATATATATAGGAGTTTGATAGCAAAATATATAGGAGTTTAAAAGGAAAAATATAGGAGTTTAAAAGGAAAAATATAGGAGTTTAAAAGGAAAATATAGGAGTTTAAAAGGAAAAATATAGGAGTTTTGTAGAAAAATATATAGGAATTTCAAAAAAGTGTAGCATATAATATGTTTGGAGCACTGTATAAAAAAACAGAGCACCAGTATCAATACAATTCTATTTTGCATGAGTCACAGATAAGAAAGCAAATGAATTTTTGTACCCACCGTCGCTAAAATGAATCATGTTTGTTTAAGAGAATTTTAAATCAATTAAGCAAAATTGTGCAAGCATTTTTCTTTTTTTTTTAACATGAAATTCTACATACAATTTCAGAGAACTTACGGGATATCATTATTAGAAGTATACCTCACACCCAAAATATCCATTCTCTGATTTGGCACCAAACTTTTATAACAATGGGTTTCATATTTAATCATTTAATAAGGAAATTGAATGAAATTTACTGTTTTTTGCCCATAACTTTTTTTCTAAAGAACAAATATGGTCAAACAAAGTAAGGGGACCTAAGTTGACCCATCCCCTATGCATTAAAAAAAGAATCATCAAAATCGGTTCACTAGGTGAGACGCTGTGAGTGGACAAAAAAAAAAAGCATACATACGGTATGAACTGATTACCGCCTCCATTTTGAAGTCGGTTAAAAAGTAGTAGAGACTAATTGTTCGGTTCTAGATGCTCTAAAGGAGCTGAAAGCAGCTGCCTTTGTATAAGCTACATTGCTTTGTAAAAACAGCGCAATCAAGCTATTTTGAAGAGAGTAAAAATAATATTGGGGACAGTGAAGCAGTGCTACAAGTAGATTTCGCAGAAAATTATCTTACAATTGCTCAAGATGAAATTCAAAGTGCCCACAGGGCTCAGCCAGAAAATACACTATTCACATGCTGCGTGTGGTTAAAAGATAACGTGATTCGCTCCATTGTAGTTGTTAGTGATGAACTACAGCATGACAAATGTGCTGTATGGGCCTATTTGAATGTTATTTTAACAAGTTTGAAAACAGAGTTTCATCTACTGCAAAAAGTAAAAATATTTTCTGATGGCTCATCAGCACAATTTAAAAACAAATATAATGCTTCAAACTTGTGCTTTTTTGAAGAAGATTTTAAATTGTCCTGCGAGTGGAACTTTCTCGCCACTTCACATGGAAAAGGGGCAGTTGATGCATTGGGGGGCTTATAAAGTCAAAAGTTTGGTGTATGATTAAATCGAGACAAGTAATCATAGATTCTGCTCTTGATTTTTTCAATTGTGCTGTCAAGATAAAAGGTATTACATCTTTTTACGTCACAGCTCAAAGGCAATGTTGTCATCAAGATGGGACAAATGTATCGCAATAGAAGGCATAAAATCGTTTCACCACTTTCAGGTGTGCGATTCTACAAATCTTTTAATAGGAAAGATTGCTAAGTCTACATTGAAAAAAAATAGCTGTCACTTCAACTCAAAAACAGTAGATCTTCCTCCTAGCAGGATCCTACAACCACCTGAGCTTACAATTGGTGATTTTGTTTTGGTTTCACTTACCACTACAGGCAGCAGTACGAAGCACTGCATAAATAAATTTTATTATGCTACTGTTTTGGACATTGACATCACGAAAGAAGAAGTAAGTTTAAAATATATGCAGGCTAGTGGATCCCATTGGATTTTGCCAGAAAAAGATCATTATATATTTCATCTGGAAAAATATCGGTAATTATTAAAAAAATTGCTCCACCAGCCCTTGTAACAAGTAGAGGCCAGTATAAGTTCTAAAACAATGGTACATATAGTTATAGGATTTAATTTCTTATAAAATGTAAGTATATATTAACTATTGTCAAGCTCACTATTTGTATGTGCTCTTCTGTTTGTGTGTACTCTTCTTTAAAAAGTTGCTCCACAAGCTCTTGTAACAAGTACAGGCTAGTGAAAGTTCTAAAACAGTTATATGTATGTTTATATAGGTGTTATTTCCAATAAAATTTAAGTATATGTTAAGTATTGTCCAGTTTAATAGTTGTACTGATCACTGGTCTTCAAAAATTTGCTTCTCAAATTCACAACTTGGCACACTGTCACAAATTCTGTCACACCTGTCACGCCAGAAAAAAAATTCCTACGAGGTAAAAAAATTTAATTGTACTATAAATCTTGTGTTTTAAGTTTCATCTGAATCTCATTCAATAGATAAAAAAATGCTACAGAAATGAAACATTAAATTCACAGGAAATTGTACAAATGCAAAGGTAAGTGAAAACTCATGTCCCGAAAACGTCACACCCGTCACAAAATTTAAAATATTGTTTTAAAAAAATTGAAAACTTCCACAGTTTCATTTTAGCTTAATTATTTAAGCAAATGCATAGGTTAACATCATTTAAAAGTTTGTTGGTGTTTACTAAGTTATTAATTGGGTAAAACTCGGATACAACTCTTAAAAATAGCGTCTCAACGTCACACCCGTCACAATGGAATTGCCCCTTAGCAATATCTTGCTCTGAGATCAAAGTTCTTGTGCCAATTTTCAAAGGTTGTTTGCAAGGCTATGTGTGCTTACCATTTAACGCAGGTAAAAATCTAAAGGCCTTTGGTCCGTCTTTTCGGTAGTCAATGCCCTCCAGAAACTTGCCAAAAGATGAGCGTTTTGCTCTTAGAATCTCTTTCTTCAAAATAGCTTGGCTTTTTCTTAAAGCAATACAATCCTCCATAAGGCCAGTAGATTCCGCTTCAGCTCTTGCTCTGTCTTTATCTTCTTTAAGGTCTTGAAGCTTATCATTCCAAAAAGGTTTTGCATTTTTAATATGACCCCTAGCGACACAAACATTGGCACACTCCAAAATTGTGAAAACAATCTGGTCAAGGGCCTTATCAATATTTTCATTCAAAGGACAGTTTCCTAAAAGAGAATCTGTTAACTCTGCATATTGCTTCCAGTTTGCCTTTTTTAAGTTCCAACGAGTAATTCTTGGGTCACCAGTCAGTTTTGGCTCAGTGATAATCACAGAAAGGATTTTATAACCAGCACCACCAGGGGCCTTAATAAGGTCGTGTTTTATCATAGATGTTAGGGTGTGAAGTGGTGTAAGTCACGAAACGCTGCTGGATGAACATTGGTCGTGCTGTCAAACTTTTTGTGTTGGAATTACATTTTAATGGTGATGACTTCCCTGAATATAAGTTGGAGAACCTAGGGCCCGTAAAAAAAATTGAATTTTGTATCATTTGACTCATTCTTATTTTTGCTTCAAACTTTCAATTCCTTAACCTTGCACCTGATTTTGAACATTTTTGCAATTAGAAGTATGCATCTTGGACAAACGGTTGCAAAAAAGGTCTTTATTGGTTAAAACGGAACACCCTGTATAATCTATGTACACACAAACCTGTTTTTGTGCGGTCTTTCTTTTTGTACAATTTTTTTGTGTGATTTTTTTTCCCGCGATATATGAAAATTTCAATCAGATTGGGACTCAATTGATGAAATTATTTATGAAACAGACAAAATGTTTTTTAAAATGAATGAAGTTATGTTTTTTAAAATGAATGAAGTTATCTTTAAAACGAACAATTTGTTTTTACGAGGTTCTTATCCACTGCACAAAAACAGGTTTGGGAGTATTAAATCAAGTGGTATAATTTTGTAGGGCTATCCGAAGTTTATATTAACTGATTTAAGTATCATTTTATGTTCCTCAGCATTAGTTTACCAACCATTGTTTTCATCATTTTATCTGTGTAAACATATAAGGGTCATTCTCCAGAAAACGTAACTTTTGAACGCAAATATTTTTCAATTTCGAAACCTTTTGTTTTCTATTTTTTTTTTCATTCTTACAAGAAATTGTTACTTTCTAGAAATAACCATAAACAATGGCCCAGCTAAGTTCCAATTATTTTACTCATAAATAAAAAAAATAAAAATCATAAATTTTCATATTATGACATACTATGTCAAGGGCGTAGCTAAGGGGGGGGTTTTGGGGACAAAACCCCCCCCGAAAAGTTAGTCTCAAAAAAAAAAGAGAAAAAGAAGAGAGAAGAGAAAGAAAAAAAAGAAGAAAAGGAAAAAAATCCAAGCGATTATACATATATATATATATATATATATATATATATATATATATATATATATATATATATATATATATATATAAAAGAAGTAACCCCCCCCGAAAGTCGGATCTAGCTACGCCACTGTACTATGTATATGTTCACATTACACAAATTGTGCTTAGTAGATTACTGGGAGTATACTCTCAGGAAAATTGATGGGAACATCACTGCTTTTAATTAAACAAGTTATTAAGCAACAAAAACAGTCGCACAAAGTGTATGACACGCCACAAAGGTTGTGAACCAACAATTTTCTAAAAAAATAAAAAAAAAATTAAAAAATTGTTGTCAGGTTTAAATAGATATATTTTTGATGACATTAAAAATCATCGTTAAATGAATTGTTCCCTAAAGTTTTTACTGTAAAAGCCGTGTGACAGAAAAGTTACACTTTTTGAAGAATGACCCATAAACATAACTGCAGGCCCACCCACTAATTTAAGGCACGAGCCGCCACTGGGTAGCACACTGAAAAATAACCATATGTTAAAATTTAAAATTTGTATGGGGTGAGGAGGGCGAACTTATAAATCCTGCCTGAGGGTGCACTAAAGTTCATGTATGCTACTACTGCCTCATGCTTTATTAGTTAAAGATAATAAAAAACTGTTTTCCAGTAAATGAACAGGGATTAATAGTTGTTGCCAGATTTTAATCATTTACCATATGATTTTTATTGGAAAAATTCCAATCCTGTCTCGCCACATCTTAGTAAGACTGAGATATTTTTCAACAAGAAAACTGAAAAAAAATGATGAAAAATAATTGTACCTGCTAAAATTTAGATTTTAATTATGGATATTGCCAGCAAGAATCATTTTAAAAATGTTTTTTAATACATTTGAGCAAAAAGAAAACATATAAAACATGTTAAGAATGCAAATTTGCAAGAAATTTCAAGGTTAGAAGAAATCCCTTTTCTTATTCAAAAAAAAAAAACGTGTTGGACGTCATCAAGAATTATAAGCTTTTCACTGCTTTTTACAGCATGAGTGCACCCCTTTTATTTTTTGCAAATTTTGTGCTTTTAAATATTGTTATTTGTTAGTAAAATGATTTGAAAAGTTACAAACAATGATTGTTAAAAGAGACATTCTGAGGTATAAATATTACAAGATATAAAGTGATGTAATGTAAGAATTAACAACGTCAAAAAAGCACAAATTGCAGATTACTGCAGACATGTTTTGGCGTTACAAGGAACGCCTTTTTCAATGCAAAAAGTAACGAGCTTCTTTTGTCGGATGTATTTTCATCCATAAGCTAATTACTTTTTGCATTGAAAAAGGCGTTCCTTGTAACGCCGAAACATGTGTCTGCAATAATCAGCAATTTGTGCTTTTTTGAAGTTATTTCTTACACTACTTTTTAGCAAAAAGGTATTTTTTTATCTTTTAAAGTGATGTGTTTTAATGTTGCAAGAAATATCTTTTTCAATGTGAAAAGTTATTAGTTTCTTTCAAATAATTTAAGAGTAGCTTAGAGTGAAAGACATATCAAGTTTTCCTTTACTCAGGGCCATCCAAAGGGGGGGGGCACCGCCCCAGGTGCCATGAAATGATTGGACGCCCCAAGGCGCTCCCTCATTCCTGTACCACAGATGCACAGTCATAGACACACAAAATAAAAAATCATTGCAATGATTCTCTATTTTTTCCAAGGGCATGAAAATATTCCTCTCTATCTCCAAAACATTCATTTCCTTTGTATCATTCAAGCAGATACAATTCCTCAGAAAATAACTGCTTAGAATCAAACAAAAGACACATCTCTTATGTCTAGCTCCCTCGAAATTTCTTGGAAATCTGCCCGTGTTCTGTGACGTAACCGGAAAAAGTTTTAGTGGGCAAGCAAAAAGCAAAAAAAAAATTTCTTCTTGATCTGATAAAAAAGGAGGGTGGGGGGCGATCGAAATTTTTAAACTTTTAGTTTCAAAAACGCATTTTTATACTTTCTTTGCTATGCTTTCTTCTCAGATGCTATGGGAGGGGGGGGGGGGGGGGGTAGGGAGATAGAAAGGTCTCAGTGGAAAATTCTAGAAATTGAAGCCTTAAAAACATGATTGTATGCCATGTTTATTGACGTTAAGGAAAGGAAGGGAGCTCAGAGACCGTTTCTGATTGATTTTTGCAAAAAATAGATTGAAATCAATTCTTTGTCAACCCTGCAAATTTTCGAAATTTAAGTTGCAAAAACGCAACTTTAAACTGTGAAGATTTTATGGAAAGGAGGGTCTGAAGCATTTCCCAGGAATTTTTTTCAAAATTATGGTCCAAAAACTTAAGCAATGTTTTACATTCAAGGGCTATACCACTTATATTTTTTGTAAGCGTCGTTTAAAAACCCATTGCTTGTGACATTAAAGATAGGCGGTAAGGGAACCCTTGCCCGAATATTTTGTTAAACTTAAAATACAATTGTAAGGCCATATTTTGTAATATTAGGGCCAACACTTTTTAGAAATTAAAGCTCCAAAAACGCAATTCTGAACGATTTTTGATGTTGTTGAGTATTAGGGGACTTTCCCCTAAAACTTACAAATATTTGATCGAAAGAATGACACCTTTGTTTTTAACATATATGAAAACTGGTATTAAGTTTGCACAAGTAAAACCAAAAAACTCTTGAAAAGAATGATTGGATGAGTCCAGACCGAAATTAAATTTTGATGTAATTTATTTTGATAAATACATTTATCAGCAAATAATTTATTCGTGTTCTTAGCTTCATCAATATGAGTAACTAATTCAGTTTTAATTGTTTGTTTTTATCTCGTGGGATAACATTTTACTGGATACATATTTGGATTTTTAACACAACAGATTCAGTGTTTTGTGTTTAATTTGTATTATGCATAGCCCTCGGATTGTTCTGTTCAGATAAGATTAATTATACGCCTTCAAATATTGTCACTTTTTTATCAGGGGTTTCATACTCTAACATTAAATTTGTGTTATGTTAATAGTAAAAAACCAAATATTTCGGGGCACACCTCCTCCCTTCCTCAGAATTCGCTACTGCCTGTCATAAGAATTATGGGAATAGGAAACCAAAAACCAACTAAATGAATCATACTTCTGTGATTATATCAATAAGACACGCCTATTCACTGATTGAGACAAATGTAGGAAGAAAGAAATCCATAAAAAATCTAGAAAAACCAAAAAATAATTGGAAACATTCGATGCAGTATTTTCTAAACAACAGAATAAGTATAAACAGAGAAATGTTTTTTAACTGTGCAAAATTATTTTTCTTTTCAACTGAGCAGACGAAAAATGTTACTCTGACAAAAAAGAAACTTACAAATTTTGGCGTAATTTCAGCAAATGAAATCTTGAAGTATTAAATTTTAACACAAAAATGCAGTTTTTTTAAAACTGAAATAACATGTAAAACCGCGCTTAATCAACAAAAATAAATTTCACCATCAACATCGACAGTGAACCGACCGACAATATTGCTTTTACTGCACTGCCCGCATGTTTACTGTTTTTAGAAGACAACTTTACCTGACGTTTGGCGAGATTTCTCTTCTGCCAGGGTACAATGACCGCGTGATCAGTTCAGTTCAGCCAATAAGAACGCTGTATTTTCTTCTCATGTAAAATAGTCAGGCTATTTAACCAGGTGGTTGCCGGCTCAATTAGCTGCAGTTAAAAACGAAACTCGTGACCGCAGTTACAATAAATAATTAAATATTGTATTTTATTTGCTAATGTTAGTAAAAATATCACCAAAGATTGCTATTGTGAATTTAGAGCATTGATTAGTTTCATTAAAGATAGTTTCTGCACAGTGAAATTTAATACGAAACATGAAACTCGGGAACCGCCAAACACGTCAACACGAAACTTGATGGGGGTTTTAAATGCTGTGGCATCAATTTCAAGAAAATTCCGGTGAAAGGCTTCTTCTGGAGATTTACGTGTTTTCATGTGTTTGAAATTTTGAAATACATTTGCTTTCCTTCGTTAAAGTTACTTTATTGTAATGATGAAGGAAATAAAATTAACTAGAAATTTCTTTTTATGGTGCATGTCTGTCATATATTTGTCGGCGTTTAGTTCTTTATATGTCCAAATTCCTGGTGAGTTTTTTCAAACTTAAAACTCTTTCACAAATGTTTGAGAAGAACATAAATTAAAAATTAAGTCACTTAAAATTGTTCGAATAACAATGTGATGCAGACTTTTTCGGGGTTAAAGTTCCCAAAAGGGAACGAAAAGGGAGAGAAAGGTTATAAAATGAAGTACATTACGAAAAGTTATCATCCATCAGCTAATTTTTTTACATTGAAAAGACGTTCATTTTAACCCCGAGATATTTCTGCAACTTTGACTTCTATTTGTGCTTTCTAACGTTTTTATAACCTTCTTAACTTATTACTTGATGGGAACATTTTGTCTGGCATATCAGGGGTCTGTCCAGGATTTTTCACAGGGTCCGTTTTTTGTGAAAAATCAAATAATTTTGTGAAAAATGAATTAATTTTGTGAAAAAATCAAAAAATTTTGCAAAAAAAAAAAAAAAAAAAAAAATTGTTAAAACGAAATTTTAGAATTTATAGACGGCACAAACTGCATCAAAAAAACTTAAAGTTGAGTGTTTTCCCCTTCTACGTCGAGAAAATCATTCTGGATTTTTTTTTATGATATTTGGTGGGGGGGGGGGGAATCGCTCTTTCAAGTATCGATATTTATCTACCATTCTACATTATGTTAAATTATACTAGATATATTTCTGTACAATACTTAAATAGTTTTAACAAAAATATAAATAAATAAAATAAAATTCAGAATAGGGTTCAGCATTCAACTTTTTGACCCAAGACACTCTTAAAAAGCACAGAATTTCGTTTAAAACTTATAAATTCCATGATTTTAACAAAAATAAAAAGATATTTCAATTGTTTACCTCTTAACAAAGCGTAATAATCATTAAAAAATCGAAAAATCGGATTCCCATAGCGGATGCAAAGATATCGCAATTCTCAAAGTGAAGGCATCAAAAGTATAAAAACGGCTTGTAAAAGAAATATTTTTGATAAAATTATTTTTAAATTGCGTTTCAGAGTCCTATGATAAACATATTAATATCTGTGGACACAGTTGACCCAAAAAATAAAATAAAATAAAACCATCTATTTAGCATTTTAATTTTTGACTCATAACAGAAAATGGAATTTTGCTTTAAAAACTTGAAATGAGAGTTCTAATAGAAATAAAGAGACTTTTCATTTATTTGAATCCTAATAAAGCGAAGTTAGCTTGAAAAAAGAACAAAATATGATTCTCATATCGGATGTTAAAAGATTGCATTTTTCAAAATGTAAACATCTAAAAAAAAACGGTAATTAAAAGAGTTTATTTAAAGTTAATCATCCTTGTGTTAGCATCGAAAAATCAAAACCCATATAATTTTCTCCCAAAATAACAATTAAACATCGCACTGCACCTTAAAAAAGCAAATATTGACAAGCTGGCAAAATGATGAGAATATTTTCTAATCAAGTCATTATAAAGGTCGCCAGACACTAAGTGGTGATAATTTTGAAGTTGGTAACACTATCTGAAGCGATCATATTTTTTCCTCACCCTTACTATCCCTTTGCAGTTCTAAGTTCATTTCGCAGATATATATTATTATGTGTATTTATTAAATCATGAGCGGAGAAAAGTGCTTACCAATGCCTTTTCAGAAAAGTTTACAAAAACACCGCTGCTAATTAGCTGTGATAAAACAAACAACCATTATATTTATTTGGCGATAGCAATTATTTTGTATAAGCTGATCCCTCTAATTTGACGTAAAAAAAGGTTCCAAAAATTATCGGTTTATACACAGAAATATGCGTTATTTTGCTTTCAGATTTGCTTTTTCAATGAACAATTTGACAGATCGGATCTTGTTTATCAGAATTTTGTGAAGGGTCCGTTTTGTTTGATCGGGATTTTGTGAAAGGTCCGTTTTGTTTGATCGGGATTTTGTGAAAGGTCCGTTTTGGTTGATCGGATTTTTGTGAAGGGTCCGTTAACGGACCCAAATATCCCCTGGCCAGACCCCTGCATATAATTGTTCACTATTTTGAGCCTTAGATAGCACAGTAAAGGGCATCAAACTTGGAGTTGGCGAATCCTGGGTAGAGAGCTAAATATCCAATTAAAGAACATATACGGAACGGAATACGCGCTTATTAAATCTATGGCTAGTCACAAATAGTTACTATAAATGCAAGGTTCTTGGAGATGGAGAGTTACCCTCACCTTCAGAACTATGACTAAATTGTGGATATGTCACCTCAAGGCCAAAAATGAAACTGCAGTCCTTATTGTTGAATGGAGGATCTTGCTTTGGTTGGATCCCAAAGGCCTCAATTTTACTGAAATTTTGAAAATTTTACTGTTCTGGAAAGTTTATTTGTTCTCCAAATGTTCTTGAAAAGGAAAATATTTTTTTCCAAAAACTTTTTGAAAGTACAAATTTTGAAATTGGGTTCATGCCTTGCATTATATTTTTATTCGTATGATTGAATTGTGTAGCAAAGCTTTTTTTCAGAACAAGTAGGTACAACTTATTTATTCCAAGTATTGGTATGCTTCAGAGCATATTTTAAGGAAATTTGACTGTGTGGGCAACTCCAACTTTCTCGGAAGGGGGGGGGGGTTGTAAATGTGCAGTTTATGTTAGTTGAATAATCGTCGAAAAAGAGTTGGGGTGTGAAAATTGGAATTAGGGAAATTATTGCTAATGGTCGTTTTGTTCGATAGGAAAAGAGTAAAGAACCATTCATTAGAACCATTTGAATCTAGTTTCTTTTTCTTAGGTTCACCGAAAAAGGCATCTTTAATAGAAATTTGCTGCTGTGATTTTCTTTTAGCACTCTCACTTGTATACTCTATTGAATGCAACTGCAACACAGAATATAATAGAGAGCGTAAAAACCAATGCTTCAAATGACCACGTACTACAAGCTTTGTACAGGACACATGGGGCCGGTGTCATCTAAAAAAATGGCTACGGAAGATTACGCTACGTTAATCCATAAAACTCTGTTTATGTTTTACGTGTTGCCATCTATGAGCTTTGCAGTGCAAGACATCGTTGTTTAATACTTTTATTTATTTTAAAAACTTTTGCTTGTGGGAATGGTTAGGGGTCACGTTTCCATTTTTTTACAGAAAAATTAAAAATATATAAAAACACATAACCGATGGAAAAATTTAGGAAAATGTAGGTGGGCAATTTTGTTTGACTGTGGGGCCAATTTTATTTGACTGTGTGGGCAATTGCCCTAAAAAATCCCATTAAAATTTGTCCTGGTATGCTTAGCAGGGGTGCCCCCCCCCCCTCCCAAAGGGTTAAGGACAATGGCGGATCCAAGGAGGGGGTTATAGCCCTCCCCCTTGAGATCCGAACATACACTAAATAAAATCGAAATTTCAGAGACGTTTAATATTGCTGTGTACATTTGCGAATTAAAATATGCATCAGTCCGTATATGCATTTGTCGTTAGTCCTAGATGTATACTTCCAATTGCAAAAATGTTCAAAATCAGATGCAGAATTAAGGTATTGAAAGTTAGAAGTAAAAAAAAGGGTCGAAAAATAAAAAATTTAACTTTTTAAAGGGGCCCCAGGTCTTCTAATATTTAGAAAAATTAACTCCATTAGAAACCTATCACCGACACAAAAAACTTGACACTTGTGCGATCAAAACTCAAGGAGATATTCCAATTTAAAATTTTAAGGGATCATACAGAAGATGAGATTGGAACTTATCGCCCTTTCAGAGGAATGTCAGGTTTTCAAAGTAAATAAAATAAGTATTTATATTTTTCTTTGCTATCCAAAAATAAATGCAAATGTTATGCCATGATACGGAAAAGCATACTTCAAAACCTCGCGCAAAATGAAAGATCACACTATATGCACTCATATAATTTTAAACCCTTGTTAACCGCTATAGTTTCCCCCAAAAGGTATTATTGATGCAGGGGTCTGGCCAGAGGATATTTGGGTCCGTTAACGGACCCTTCACAAAAATCCGATCAACCAAAACGGACCTTTCACAAAATCCCGATCAAACAAAACGGACCTTTCACAAAATCCCGATCAAACAAAACGGACCTTTCACAAAATCCCGATCAAACAAAACGGACCTTTCACAAAATCCCGATCAAACAAAACGGACCCTTCACAAAATTCTGATAAACAAGATCGGATCTGTCACAAATTGTTTATTGAAAGAGCAAATCTGAAAGCAAAATAATGCATATTTCTGTGTATAAACCGATAATTTTTGGAACCTTTTTTTAAGTCAAATTAGAGGGATCAGCTTATACAAAATCGGCTAATTTTGAAAAAAAAAAATCGGCACTCTTGCGATGCTCCTGCAAGCGATAAATAATTGCTACTGCCAAGTAAATATAATGGTTGTTTGTTTTATCACAGCTAATTAGCAGCGGTGTTGTTGTAAACTTTTTTGAAAAGGCATTGGTAAGCACTTTTCTCCGCTCATGATTTAATAAACAATAATAATATATATCTGCGAAATGAACTTAGAACTGCAAAGGGATAGTAAGGGTGAGGAAAAAATATGATCGCTTCAGATAGGGTTACCAACTTTAAAACTATCACCACTTAGCGTCTGGCGTTGAACCTTTATAATGACTTGATTAGAAAATATTCTCATCATTTTGTTGGCTTGTCAATATTTGCGTTTTTACGGTGCGGGTGCGATGTTTAATTGTTATTTTGGGAGAAAATTATATGGGTTTTGATTTTTCGATGCTAACAAGGATGATGAACTTTAAATTAACTCTTTTAATTACCGTTTTTTTTTTCTTAAGATGTCTACATTTTGAAAAACGCAATCTTTTAACATCCGATATGAGAATCACATTTTGTTCTTTTTTCAAGCTAACTTCGCTTTATTAGGATTCAAATAAATGAAAAGTCTCTTTATTTCTGTTATTTATTTATTTATTTTTTTATTTTATTTTATTTTTTTTTTTTTTTGGTCAACTGTGTCCACAGATATTAATGATATGTTATCATAGGACTCTAAAATGCAATTTAAAATAATTTTTATCAAAAATATTTCTTTTACAAGCCGTTTTTATACTTTTGATGCCTTCACTTTGAGAATTGCGATCTCTGCATCCGCTATGGGAATCCGATTTTTCGAATTTTTGATGATTATTACGCTTTGTTAAGAGGTAAACAATTGCAATATCTTTTTAATTTTGTTAAAATCACGGAATTTATAAGTTTTAAACGAAATTCTGTGCTTTTTAAGAGTGTCTTGGGTCAAGTTGAATGCTGAACCCTATTCTGAATTTTGTTTTATTTATTTATATTTTTGTTACAATTATTTTAAATACTGTACAGAAATATATCTAGTATAATTTAACATAATGCAGAATGGTAGATAAATATTGATATTTGAAAGAGCGATGCCCCCCACCCCTTCCGAAAAATAGCAGAAAAAAAATCCAGAATGATTTTCTCGTCATAGAAGAGGAAAACACTCAACTTTAAGTTTAATTGATGCAGTTTGTGCCATCTCTAAATTCTAAAATTTCGTTTTAACAATTTTTTTTTTTTTTTTGCGAAATTTTTTGATTTTTCACAAAAAACGGACCCTGTGAAAAATCCTGGACAGACCCCTGTGATGGCGTGTATAAAGTGGTGTAAGTCAGAAAATGCTGCGTTGTTTCATAGCTCGGTGAATATTGGTTGTACTAATGTCAAACGTTTTCTGTTGGAATTATTTTTCAATGGAGATTACTTCTCTAAATATTACTTAGGGGACCTAGGGCCCATATAAAAAGTTAAATTTTGTATGTTTTAACTCATTTTTATTTTCGCTTCAAACTTTTAATATCTTAACTCTGCATCTGATTTTGAACATTTTTGCAACTTTAAGTATACATCTAGGACTAACAGTTGCGAAAATAAAGGTCTTGCAGGTTAAGACGGAACACCCTGTATAGCAGCATGTTAATGGAAAGGGGCTAGGAGACTGTAGCCAGGGGTCAGCACAGATAGCTTTAAGGGGTTCGGAGAATCCTCAAACCTTTTTTCTTCACATGCAACCTAAAAATTACTTCTTGAAAGAGGTTTCGGGAGGGAAGGTGGCCGATAGAGTCGAGAAGAGGCAGAGGGTCCTCTTTCCTCTATCTTTCCCAAACCTAAACCTTAAGTCACACCCTTAGGTAGGACATCAATTCTGAAAAAACTCGGAATAAAGACCTGACATCACTTTTGTGACGTTAAGCAAGAGATCCCTCTAACGTTGTCGAAGAAGGCGTAAAGTCGAGTTTTTTTCAATCTTTAGGGTCATAAAACTTCCATAGATAGCACGTGAACTTTTTCTGTTTCTGAAACAAAACCGCCTCCAAGGACAGCCTTTTGAAGACTTGATGCTAAAATATTTCCGTAGAGAGCCTCCAAAAATTCCCATTTTCTAAACTTAACCAATCATCCACTAAAATTGCGTCTTTCAGATTTCACTGACGAAGCTTTTCAAGAGAGGGTCTCCAAACCCTCTTCATTTCCCAAACGTCCCCAGTTACAGCCTAAATTGGAGTGTTCAATGTCAGAAGACTTCCGAGGGAGAGTGGCTTAGTAATGTAAATTCTCCAGAAGTTGCGTAAAACTCTTAAAGACTCAAATTTTGAAAAATTTTCAAAGTAAATCACCAAAGAATTCCTCTCTTAACATCCCCAAAGATAGTTTATAATCGTGATTTCCCGAGTTCTACAGAAAAAAACTTTCCAACCACCAAAAAACCAAAAAAAAAAGTTGGTTTGGTTTTAAAAAACCATGCCCGCATCTACAAATTTTGAGCCCATCTGCACCAAAATATCTAGGGCCCCTCCCCAGAGGCCAGCAGTGTATATTTGCAATGTTACGAAGTCTTAATGCTAGTTTTTTTCAATTTTTTAGGCCGTTGGGCCCCTTAAGGACGTACCCCGCACCACGGGGCCTGCGGGTACGTAGATCCGGGTCTGCTTTGGGCCATCACAGATAGCATAAAATTGCGTTTTTAACCTTTTATTTGTGCAAATTTCTGGAAAGAGCATTCGATTCCCTAATATCTCTAAAGGAAAGCTTGAAATTGGACTATAGTAAGGGAAAATACTCGGGAAGCAACCTCAACCCCATCTCACCTAACTTTACCACCAAAACGTTCCGAAAATTGCATTTTTGGCATCAATTTTTTTATTTTCTATGGGAGGGTCCTGACCCCTTCACGCAGCCGCTACTTTTTGCTACCTTTCTCTAGCAATAGCTGGGGCTGCTATATGTTTATACCCTAGCTTGTATCTTTGTTTTTTCGAAAGGGAGCCATACCATGTTTGCACACCTCTTTCTGTTATGCGAATGTATTTTATCTACCAATGTCATAATCTACTCAGCTTTATAAGAGATTATTGCCTGAGCTAATTTTAGCTACTCCAGACTCATGAGCATAAAGCTAGAGTGCAGCTGCAATCTCTGGATGCTGTAACCGACACTTTTGGTGTTTGCTTTCAGTTCTGTCTTAGCTCTGGCCATGGGGCAGTAATTTGTAGTTTTATATCCAGCTGAGGTGCATATAGTGTTTTCAGACCTTTAAAATGTTCGCGAAATTAGTTATATTCTTTAGTACACTATATAAATTTATTTCAAGTAAAACGTATAATAAAGTCCTAAATTTTTCGGGAGAGGGGACGCCTTGTAGAGAAAATTTCCAATTGTTTAAATAAGGGTGTATGTCCCTCTTTGAGCGATGCCCCCCCCCCTCCCCCAAGATTGAGAGTATCCCCAAAAACGAGGATAAAAATCCTCTAAAAAGGTGACTCCCTATTTGGACCGAGGTTAGCATCCTCTTTCCTCGTGTTCTACATCCGCCACTGGGTAAAAATACATCCCCACTAAATTGCAGAAACCCCACCCCCAAAAAGCAAAAGCTGCTCCCCCCTACTTGTGCACCCCTGTGCTTAGTAACAAGTCGCAATATGCAGTTCCAATTATGCCACTAAAAAGTTTTCTGCAGATTTTGTTTTTAGTATTCCACTAATATTTAGTTTTTTTCCCTTCTTAGTTTAATATGGTGCTCTATTCTAAAAGTTTTTTTTTGCTTAAAATAGTTTATTCTTTTCCTTAACCAGTCTTGCATAATATAGGCGAACGGCATTCGCAGAAAATTTTTGGCTCTGCAGAAATTTTTTTTCAAACTGCTAACGTTGATTTAAAGAAAAATATTATTTTTTTTAAGGGAATTTTTAAGAAAATCCCAGAGTTTATTTCTGTTAAAGCCTTTCTCCAAAAGCCTTTTAAAGCAGATGTGTAAAAAAAATGGTTTTGGCAGTTTTCTACACTTGATGAAACCTGTAAGTTGACCACTTGCGGTGCAGTACTTAAGTGGTCAACTTAGACAGGTGGTCAACTTACAAAGGGTTTGTTATATGATTCTCAGCCAAATTTGGTGCATATTGGTGGTCAACATAGACAGGTAATCAACTTACAAGGGTGGTCAACTTTACAGGTTTTACTGTAGCCTATATGTTATTGTATAAAAAAAAATTAAATTATTTAAAGCACTTTTTTTTTTTTTGTCTCTTTCATATTTGAATATGAATTTAATTTTTTATTCAAGGGTGAGTTAGGCAAAATAATTATTTGCAGAATATTTTCCAGTTAGGATTTGCGTTCACAGAAAGCTTTTCATTTTATCTAAGTCTGTCCCTAACTAAGAAATAGTCTGCAAAACTTCTTAAGGTATTTGGATTGTCGTTTCTGCTACTGGGCTATTGATAGATATTTGAAATTATGATAAATATAATTCTATCTCTTCTTAGTTCTTATTCTTGATTCAAAAGCTTTTAATGAAGTGAATTAAAAATTATTAATGATTCAAATTTCTTTTAGGTCTTTTTGGGGACAGTGGTATTTTGCCTGCTCGAGCCATAATATCAATTGGTAAGTTGTTTTAGGGCATTATGTCAATTTATTTAACTTTTATGTTCATGGTTCCAAAAAAGGGGGGAGGGGGGAATGGATTCAAAAGGTCTCCATTAAAAAAGTGAAAATAATAGTAATTCGGTTTTTTAGAAAATTTGAAGTGTTAAAAAATATTGCTTTCTAATGTAGAAATGCAGTGAAATCCAGTTACAATGAACTTCTAGAGACCTCAAATTTTATACTTTAGAATGAAACCCCATTGTAATGGGATTTCATTGAATGTAATGAAATTCAAGCAATGTATTGGGGGCATTCCACGGTATTTTTGACATTTATGTAGAGTCCGTAACGTGACCTTTTTTGCCATAACTTTTTAATTTACTGTTTGATTAGCATATTATTTTATTTTGATCTTTTCCTACCAACACACCAGCTCAATATTAAAATAATTTGCAAATCAAACGGTAAATTAAAAGTTATGGCAAAAAAAAAGGTCACGTTACGGACTCTACATAATGTCAAAAATACCGTGGAATGCCTCATTGACAAGTAAATCAGGAATGAAAACTGATTTCACTGAAACAGATATTAGTATGTTTTAAGAGGATTGCACTGTGTGTTAATTTAGTTCATGTAGTTAAATCAGAAACAGAACCCGACTATGATTTTGGAAGACACTGGGGATGCAATTTATTTGGTGCCCCCCCTTCCCCAGTACTTATTCTATACTAGTGGCACCCACATGGCTTTGCCCGTAGTAGAAAATTAAAAGGTCTTTTGGTTCGTCTGTATATTTACAAATAATGTATGATGACATGAAATACATCGCCAGCTCAATCATTTTCAGCCGAGGACATGCATTTGAAGGATGTCAAAAAGAGCTCCCATTAAAATTTAGAACCTGACTTTATTTCACACAAAATATAAGTTCTTCCTCTCTACAGCATCGTTTCATGAAGACATTTTTTTAAAAACAAAGTTATCAAAAAGTCTGTAATACAACATAACTGAAACGCATATACTTGAAGAAGAAATGATGAAGACTGGTTATGAGAAGCTTTCATAGAATCACCTCAGTCTCATTTCAGCAGCCTGCACATTACAGCAAAACATATGGTGCTCTGGACTTCTCGTCTTTCTTTCTTTTTTTTTTTTTTTTGAGCCACATGGGGGGTACCCCTTGTGACCCTGTGCACAGGCCCTCTGATTATATTCATTACAAAAAAATAGAAGTGTTATACAGAGTAGAGTGCAGGAACTTTCTTTTTTAAATTTGGTGCACAAAAAAGTGTGGAGCATCACAGAGTGGTGGGGAGAGGCTCAACGAAAAGATCTGAATGGGAAATATTGTTACATCATGCTTTCAGTTGCCAACATGCTTTGGTCGAGACAGCATCACGCTTTTATGTGGAGGCACATTTTGTTAACACCCGCTCATTTGGAATGGGGACTTAAACTGGCCTGCACGCTCGCCTGATTTAGCCCCCTGTCATTATTTTCTGTGAGGTTATCTGAAGTCGCGGGTTTATAACGATCGTCTACAAACCCTGGAGGACCTGAAGAACCGCATCCAAGCCGAAACAAGCCAATATACCGGTTGACATGCTTCAAATAGTTGATCAAAACTTCCGATTTCGACTGAGTCAGTGTATTGACAATGGAGGGCAACACTTACAAGATATTGTTTTCCAAACAGTATAGCATTATCTCCCATAATGCGTGACAGGAAAAAGATCAAAAAAAAAAAAATTTTTTAGATTTGTAAAAAAGTTTTATTTTCCCAAAAGGAAGTTTCTGCACCCCACCCTGTAGTATATAACAATTACACATAATATAAAATATCGTCAAACTTTGCCCATTGCAGTAAGCCGTAAATATCGGCTAAACTTGTAATGGTTTTGTAATTTGCGAAAGAGATTAAAATTTTAAGGGGATTTTTTTCAGACTTAATATTTACTTCTTGCTATAGTGCAATATGAAAATTTTCAACTTTAAGTGCCAATTAAAACTTTGCCCGCAGATTTGGTGCCCCCCCCCCCCAGATGTTGGTTTCCTGGGCCCCGTGCCTCATGTGCCCATGCCTTATCTGGCCCTGATCAGAAATCTTTAAAATAAAGTCTTTTAGAAGTGGGCTGAAATAAAAATCGTCACATATTTGAATCAGGCAAGCAATAGTAACCTTCCCCCAGTGTAAAGCAGAAGTTATGACTTGTTCTTTTAACGTTACTAGACTAGTGATTGATAGGCTTCAGATTTAGACTATTATTTCAGACTTGGGAGTCTTAATATATATAGCCTGGATCAAAAGAAGGCCAGAGTGGACATGATTCAGTTGTTTAAATTTATCAAAATGAAAGGTATTAATAGGTTAAATTTTTGCTTGCAAAACAGAATGAGGGGTCATTATGTTAAGCTATTCAAATCTTAGGCTAATCTAGAAATTAAAAAAAATATATTACTTTAGTGAGGGCCTTAAAGCCAGCCCTGATCTTTATTGGGGGCTAACAAACTGACTAGGACCAACCAGCCTAGCTGGGCACAGAGCCTCTTGCTGACTGTCATATTTGTTAAAAACTTTGTCAGATGTCTTTACATCTAATAACTTGCATCTTTTTGCATTGAAAAAGTATTATTTTTATGTACCTTATTCATGTGATTAATATACTTTCTCTGAACTGGCTTTGAGAACTCCAGTAAAAACAAATTTGTATCATTTTTCAGAATTTGACCTCAGTAAAAACTTTTAGCGGCCACCTTTCTTTACGACCAAATTTTTGTGGTACAAGCTTTTTTGGTCCATGGACCAAGGTTAGAATAACGCCTAGTAGCAGCTGCCGAGTGGCTTTGTCCATTCCATTTTTCTGGAAAATCTGCTGTTTCTATTTTTTCTCCCAAGAATAAAAAATGGGTATTGGATTTTTCTGCATCTAGTAACTATAGTTCCAATCTAATTTTTGCCTTTTGTTAACTTAAATGCAGAAGCTGAAGCTGATATTGTTCATGAAAAGGCAAAAGAAATTCCAACACTACTATGGTTAGCTCCAGCATTGGGTATAGATGTGCCTCTGATGATGGACCTCATTGCACTTCTTGGAATCATTGTAGCATTTGGTTGCATGGTATGGGGTCGCATGAGAGATATGACAAACTTTACGCTGTTATGGATGCTCTATTTTTCTCTGTTTCAGGTTAGTATTTTTATAAAATGTCACAGGTAATCAAAGATACTTTCAGGTTCTTTTTAGAACAATTCTGTGTAAAGTAATTGATCTACATTTGTCAAGGAAAAGGAATAATTTATACTTTCCTGGATAGGAAATAATTGATATAAATGTAACAGGAGAAACTTAAAACTACATTGAAACTTCGATAAGTTGAACATCGATGAGCTGAAAACTACGATAAGCCAAAGTGAATCTTTATTCCTGTCTAACTGAATGGGGAATTATTGTTATTTTTTTTCGATTAGCCAAATTTCATGGAGTCGAAATATTCGATAAGCCGAATTTTATTTCATGACCTTTATTAGATTTTCCTTACTAACGTAACTCTATAAGTCAAAGTCAGTTTTTTACCCAAATAGTATGAACAAAAAGAAAGGCTAAATTTACATATTGGATAGAGTTATAAAATACTAACATTCAATTAAACACAGATTTTTTGAATTTTCATATGATTTATTAAATTGTTGTCGAGGAAAAGTTTACTTTTTTGGTAAAAACCTATTGTTTTTTGGAAATATGCCCACATTAAACACATATTTCATGGAAAATTTGCTTCTGTGTTTGAGATTTCAATCCTTTTGCATCCTGTAAGTATTTTAAATTGCTCTGAAGTTTAAATTTATTTTAACTTATGCTACTAAACATTGTTTTACTCTACTTATTGCGACAATATGTTAATGTTGTTAATGTTCATTTCTTTCTCTCTCTCTCTCTCTCTCCCCCCCCCCCCACCTCTTTTCTTGCGTGTGTAAAGATAAAACAAAATGAAAAAATATTTTTAAATGCCACATTATTGTTTATAAAGTTAAAAATTCTTTTTGTATTTTTTTGCTGTCTATTAACTATTGAGTGAATTTATTATCTACTTCTCTTTATATTCAAATGTGAATTACAATGAGCCTCGATTTTACATTGTATTTTTTACATATTATCCGTATCTCCAAAGTTGTTTTTCTGCTGGTCCATGAGAATTGATATTAAAATATTCCCTATTTTATATCTTCAATGTCTGCTTTTACTTTTTCAGAGTCTTTTTCAAAGTCTACTTAACACATTATTCTTAAAAATAAAAAAATCAACATTCCTATTTTACTTTTCTGTTTCATTATAAACAGTTACTATTTTGCTTTAAGTATATATTTTGTAATGCGTTATGAATGAACAATATTTTGTGTAATTTTTTTTTAAATTACTCTCTCCTGTAGGTTGGGCAAACATTCCTGTGGTTTCAGTGGTATGTAAAATATTTTAGAATTTTTTAACTTTTTTAACCTGGTTATAATTTTTAATTTATGTATCTAATTTTTACTCAAATATAGGTAAACGTGATTAAATTAATAAAAAAAAATCAAATATAAATTTAAACCAGTAGAAAATTTATACGAACTGTGTACTAAAATAAATTTTTCAATTAAAATTCTGTATAAGAGGTAAACAGTTACTTTTGTTTGAAAGCAAATTATGTGAATAACACTTTGAAAAAGTGATTCCCTGATTACATTATTGTAATACTATGTTCAGGAATTTGTTCTTCACTATGTGGTTTTCTAACAACTTATGACAAAGGTTAAGAATGAAGGAAAAGGTTACAGCATAAATCATAAACATGGATACTAACAAGTAATTTAAAAAGTGATTTACTTGAGAAGATAGAAAATAAGGGGGGGGGGGGGAGATAGCAATAATAAACCAATAATATTAAGTCACAGCATAAATCTTGGGTTTAAAATTACAGTGAAACCTGTTTAAGTTGACTACTTGCATTGCACTACTTTAGTGGTCAACTTTTACAGAGGTTGATTTATGTGGTAATGGCTAATTCCGTGCCTGATAAAAGCGGTCAACTTAGACAGGTGGTCTACTTACAAGGATGGTCAACTTCACAGGTTTTACTGTACAAGGAATATATAGTGAAACCTCTCTGAGTGGTTTGGTGGTCTTCTCCCAGAAATTTTTCGTATTTTCAAGATTTTTTGAGGGAGGGCAATCGCCCCAACCCCCAGCCCCTGTGGATCCACCACCGATTATTGTTCAAGTAAAGTTAAAATATAAGGAAGATGATGTAGTTTTCACACAGGTTGGCTATGTTTGATTAAATTCATGTAATTATTGTAATGCCTTTTCCACATTGCAGCTTGCATCATAACTGTTATTAATAAAAAAAAGATCCCCTGTTACAGTTAATCATAGGATATTTTTCACATCAGTGGAAAAAAAAAATTTAATTTTTTTAATTTGAATGAAATAGTTGGTCTTACAAGTATTTTATAAAAAAAATTAGTTGTAAAATCTATGTAATTTCCCATAGTTGAAACAATGATAAAATAAATAAATGAATAAAATAAATCTCCATGAATATTCAAAGTTTATCCCTAATAACTTTATAAATACCTACACAAGAAAGAGCTAAATCATCCACAAACAGGAAAATGGTAATTTCAAGTCTTGGTTATGATAAATATTGTAACTAATATTATTTTTATCTTTGAAGTTAATGTGCATTTAATTGTAAAAAAAAGTCGCTTTACCTGGATGGTGGGTTTTTTCAAGTGGGCCAACCCAAAGAAAACCTTTTAACTTTTCAAGTTGGGCCCAGTTTGGCAAAACCCTACATTAAAGAAATTCTCTATGCATCAAAATAATTTTCCTAAGATTGCAGATTTTATTTCACTTTAGACCTTTTGCCTCTTTTTTTTCTTCTTTTTTTAAGAATAATCACTTTTGCAATTATTGTGTATGAAAAAAATTCCAGTACTTCTCAAAATTTTTTTATAATTCGTACTTTAATTAGTAACTTACATATAATGTGATTAGCATTTGAATGAAGTTTTGTACCAAAAAATTTGCCTTGTTTTTAATGTTTTATGAGTAATTATGTCAAAATTAAAACTTCTTCTATGTTTAAAAAATGTTCTGGCAATTTGCTACTTCAATATATATAGGTTCGACCTGACTACTTCCAATAAGCTGACTGTTTCATCAGTGTAAATAAGCACATCAATTCAGTCCATTTTCTAAATAATTTGGCACTCATAATACCATTATCGTTTTCAGGGATGTTTTATTATTAGAATGTGGATTTGTAGCCATAATACTTGCTCCTCTTGGATTTTTACAAAACTCCATCAAAAGTGGGTTTTTGTCATCCTTACCGCATCGTCCTCATGATATAATCTCAATGTGGCTTGTGAAATGGTTGCTGTTTAGATTCATGTTTTCTTCTGGTGTTGTGAAACTCACAAACATGTGCCCTACATGGTGGGGATTAACAGGTATTTGAATTTGCTTTGCTTTGTTATCTAGTTAAAAGAAAATTATAATGAGTACTAATCTTTATATATTAATAGGCAAGCCGCTTTCTTTCAGTACCGATTTCTCCTCTGTTTGTGAACCAATTTCCTTCATTCTTTTTTTGTTCAGTAGCTATTGACGATTTTTAGTGTCATCAATAAAACATTTTCAAATCAAACGCTAATTAACGGAGATATTGATTAAAAATGCATTTTCATCCTAAATGGCTCTTTCTACGCGAACAATGGTCCAATTTTTTCGAATTTGATATGGTTGGAAAGGTCTTTAAAAAATACTCCTACCGAAGAAATTGTCAGGGCGCCCGAGGTCCAATAACCTAAATCCACTAGAAAAAGTTTTAAGCGTTTTTTAGTTAGCAAAACTCTATAATTTTATATTTATCTCTTTTCCATTGTTGAAACTCATTGTTGGAAGCGTGAAACATTAAGTTTTAATTCATTTTAAAAACTGCTTTTTCTACATGAAAAATGCATTTTAGTGCTTCGAGTTTGGTATGGTTGGAAAGGATCCTGAAAAATACTTCAAAAGACGTTGACCCCCCCCCCCCCCCCTTCGTTTTACGACCCAGAAACGAAAATTCGAAGATGAGCTAAAAGCAATTATAAAATAGCAAAAATTCATTTTTATTTGCTTTTTCATGCGACATAGTTAGCGTGAAGAAATTGCTGGATAATATTATGCATTGCCATTTCTCGCTTGAGCACCAAAGAAATGAAATTCTTGCATTTGTTTTTATTATTGAGGGTTTTTGGGTGACTACGGGAATTTAAAATATTTTCATTTTGATTATGTTATTGCGATTTTAATATTTAAATCATTTTACGGAGTGTGGGAGGACTTTCAGTTTCGATAACATTACCTTCTTCTCACAATAATACTTGCATTTGCTATCACCAGCAACAAATCTCAAGCTGAAACATTTGATAAAATTGGCTTATTATTACGACGTCCAGTGCTTTTGCATGAACATTTATATGTTGCTGTGAGTACAGTTCGTTTATTTGACTGTTAGAAATTTTATATTTCTAACGGCTGAAGTCATGCCTACTTTTACTAGGAATATTGTTTGTGCAGAAGTTTTACGTAAAAAAGGAGTTTCGCGGTATCATTTCATCTAGGAAGACTTCTGTGAAATTGGCAAACTTTATCCATTGGTGTCAAATTTTTGGCACCAATACCAGCGCGAGAAATAGTTTTCTTTTGCGTTCGTAAAAAAAGAGCAGAGAAATGTCTATTTGCAAGGACTGACTACAAATGAAGTGGTTCATTAAATTAACGGTTTGTGACAAGGGGAAGGAAATAATGACAAGAGGGACATACAATGGGGAAAATGTGACATTAAGCCTTTTTTTGATTAGAACGTTCATTTATTAAAAACAGTATGATGTGTGGAAAAGGGAAGAAGGGGTATGGTGAAGTGTGAAACTTCGACAAAGGAGAGAAGGATCAAAAATTTTGAAAAGTACATTAGTCAGTTATCCCCTAAACCGTAAACAAATCAAAAAAATGATTTTTTTAAAAAGAAAATTGCAGCTATTGCGACATACAGTGCTTTTGAATGGACAATTTTTAATGTAGCAAGTAGGATTCGTTCATTTGATTGTTTGAAATTATATATTTCTTATGGCAGAGGTCAAGGTAACTTACTGAATAAAATTGAACTTTTTAAAAGAAATATTGCTCATGCAGAAGTTTTACGTATAATCTAATTTATTCATTTTATTCGGTAAGATTTCGACAATTGAGAAATTGGCACTCGTTATTTATTGGAGTCAAATTTTTGGCAGCAATTGCAGCAAGAGAAATGTTTTTTCTTTGAATACGTAAACAAAGAGCAGGGAAATATATGTTATTTGGGTTATATACGGTTACCACTAAACGGGCTGTCCACAAATGAAGTCTCGCTTTAAGGTGGAGTTCACGAAACAGTAACAGTTTGTGACAAGGGAGAGGAAAGAAATGACAATTGGGACATACAGTGGGAGAGAATGTGACGACAAGCTTTTTTTTTAATAGGAATGTTTATAAAAACAGCATGACATGTGACAAGGAGAAGAGGGGGTATGGTGAAGTGAGAAGTGAAAAAAGCTGAAAAGTGTAACATCAGTTATGCACAGTCCTTAACCATAAGCAAATCACAAAGACAACCTTTTTTAAAAAATTGTACTATTATTGCAACGTCCAATGTTTTCGAACGGACAGTTATATGTTGCCACGCATAGAGTTCATTCATTTGATACTTGGAAATTTATATTTCTAACTAGCAAAAATACCCAGCGTTGCCAGGGTCAGTAATAAATGTAAGAAACAATCTCTACTTTCTTTCGTTTTCTGTTTTAACTGAAAGAACTCAAATAGTAGACGTTTTATGAGTAATATTGTTCACAAAGAAGTTTTACACATAAACTGAATTTTGTGATGCTTCACTTCATACGGAAAGATTTAGAATATTGGATAATTGGCGATTTTTATCCATTGGCATCATATTTTTGGCAGCAATGCCAGTGCAATGACTGTTTCTCATTTGCATACATAAACTAAGAGTAGGGTAATATCTATTTGCATAGGGTTAGCACACAGCAGCATGGCATCCAAAATAAAATTATTCAAGCCAAGAATTTGACAACCACACCTATTTCTCAATAGAGTTCTTTCCTTCAGTCAAAAGTACTACTTTTAATCACTGAAATTGATAGAATAAGTAAAAAAAAAAAGCGTGGAGCCAGAAAAAACTTTTACTTTCCCGACAGTTATTTTTTATTAATTTTTTAAAGTGTCTGATTTTTGAAATAAAGCATGGTCTTTATGATGTTACAAGGGGTGTACTTTGGTGCGCTACTCTATTGCCACACTAAATGTTTACGCTTTGCTGTCAACCTCGTTTCCAGGTTATGATTTGTGCTGTGCGCTAATGGCATCAGTGAATGGCATTTCATCGCTTTTGGTGCGATGTGCAGAAGCGTAAGAAATAAATTTTAATATGCACATCAATTAAAATAATTGTTAAAAGTATATTAAATTTTTTCCAATTACTTAAAAAATGGTTAACACCTATGTTTTTTAGCATGCTCTTTCAGAAAAAATGCTTTTAAAATTTCCAGACCCCGAAGAGTTCCTATTTTTCCTACTTTTTTGAGCTCTCTCCTTATTTTCCTACTTTTTCCCTTTTTTTCCTACTTCTTCTTTCTTTAGTATAGCACTTCTAATTGTGCACTGATTCTTATTTTTACAATGCCGCACCGATAATTTTCTGTATGTTTTGATTTTGAAAAGTAAAAGGACCAAACGGATCCTTAGCTTTCCATTGAATGACTACAGAATTTCTGGAAGGAATGCCGCGGCGTTTGTGTGTTTAAAAGTTAAATTTTCGCAAGTGACTTTTTTGCTGTTGCGGTGTTTATGATCGACTTTTCTTTTTATTGCCCCGACTTTAGTCCTACTGTTTTAACGAAACTATAAAAAATAGATACTGGACATTCTTATGCAATTATATGTTATTTACCCATCAGTTAGAAGCTTTAATTAAAGTAAGCAGCAGACTGTTCAAAAAATGCGGGAAAAACTGAATTTCCTATTCGCCAATTTTTTGTATGATTACAAGTGAAATGGAGCTCTATTTAAACAGAAAGGCAGTGAAAAACCATAAAAGGAACATAAGGAAGCAAAAAATGAAAAACTTGTACAATGTACATATTGTGTTGATGTTAGTACAACATAAAAGCGACAGATAACAGAAATTCGCAAAAACGGACCACTTAAAAAATAATCGGGGTTTTCTCGAACATAAATATAATTATTGTTCATTCAAACACTAGTAATTTTGAATACATGATTCCTTCTGCTACATAATCTATTTCTCTCTTTGAAGTAGCAATATTTGCATAAATTATGGTATTTAATGTATCAAAAATTATAAACATAACTCTGAAGCAAGCAGGCTCAAGTAAATACGTTCTCATCTTTTTAATAACACTATCAGAATTTATGAAATAAAAACTTAATATAAGGATAAGCATCATAAACTAAAATTAGAAATAACTGCTATTACATATCCATCTTTATGTTTACTCAAAGAGCTGAAAATGATTTTATTTTGATGAAAAGTACTTTTTAAAAGTATTTTTTTTCTTTTTTATTTTGAAAACATTAAAGATTTTTTTCAATACAAAAAGTCTAAAATATTAATTTGTTTGGTATTTTACAAAAAGTGCTCTTGTTTAATCTTTTTATTATTCACCTATTCCGACTTAAAATTTGATGTTGGGACGTTGGGAGGAATGTGTTTGTGTAATGCTGTTTTTTAATGTAGAATTGTATGTCTAATGTAGAATCATATGCCCAGGCTTTAGACAAAATTGCAGAATACTTAAGACATTGCTCTCCGGTTAATTCAATTTTCTCAGCCTTTGAGTGAATTTAGACTGTTTAAATTGTTTTTCTCTCGTGCAAAAACATTTCATCCAACGTTTGGCTACTTCTGGGTCCTCTGATACAATTGATTCTATTTTTATTTGCTCAATTTCAAAAAACGATCCAACCCCCAGTAACAGCCACCAAAAAATCTGATGATATCCAGCATTAGACAGGATGAGAAAAGGATGAGCATCAGACAAAATTCCCTTTTTCTCTTCAAAATATGGAAAAGTTCTTTATTTTTAGAACTAAAATCTTATTAAATTCAAATGAACATGAAACACCAGCTGACCTCGAGGTAGCTGTTCATAACCTTCCACCACTGCTTTGTAAATACCAACTGGTTCATAAAATTCACTCTGATAACACTGGTTGTTTGCACCATATTGATGAGCCACAACAACCTAAAGGGCTTATTATTTAAATCCAGACTAGTGATTGTCTGTTATTGGACCCTTGTCTGTTTGTTAGTGGTGATCTTACCCTAATGCCTAACAATTTCATAAAATAAGTTGAAGTAGTTTTTTGAATGAGCAAATCATACTTTTGGTTTTAAGTCATAAAAAGGTATATTTGAAATAATATACAACCCTAGCTAGTTGAGCGAATACTGATCTGATGCTAGGAAATAGATTTTGGTATACAGGAAAGTAGACTTGTTTTGTTATAGATAGAACTTATTATTACAACTGTATTTGATTCTATTAAATGCTTGTAGACCTTTTCTCAGTGTTGAAGCAAAATTTTGCTTGTATCTGAATTTATTTCATGCATAATGTCAAACTTGCTGTAAATTATTCTTAGTATTTTAAGCATATTGTTTTAAACTTTTTATAGCTCTGAACTATCATTTTGAAAGTCAGTGCATTCCTACACCTCTTGCTTGGTATGCTCACCATCTACCAACCTGGCTTTTGAAGTTTGGAGTAGTTGCAACTTATGTTACTGAAATTCCTCTGCCATTCCTATTTTTTTCCCCAATTCGTTCTTTAAGATTATTCAGCTTTTATGCTCAGGTAAGTAAGTTTTCTTGGTTCCATTTTTTTCTTTATGAAACAATGATATGTATACTAGCAAGGAGTAAAAAAAAAAACTTGTGATTATTACCGAGCTAGGAAACTCTGTGTCCTTTTGCAAGCGAGGTATGATATGGAATAAAAATTGAAAAGTTTGAAAATATAAATCTAGCTCGGAGTAGCTCTCTGAAGATTACTTCTTGTTGACGTGTGACAGCTAGGCTTGCAATTTGTGGTGCGCTGGTTCACTTTTCTTACTGTACTGTAATTTAGTGTAAAGTTCGACTTCCACAGTAACAGTACACACACCAGCCATAAAGAGATAAGGACCCATTTATAGGGTAAACAACCATTCACAGCACAGTAAAAAAGAAAGGAAAAGGACAGGAAAGAGAAAATACATCCATGCCCGAGTCGGGATTCAAACCCAGGGCCTCCCTATTGCAGTCAGACTCCACTGACCACTAGACAAAGTGGGCTGCAGTTACACCTTGTAACAGTGGAAATTGCTTTATAAATTCGCATGTTTTTGAGCCCTCAAACCATAACCACATAGCAAACAACAAAACATAGTTAGGCATGTGCATGGGATAATTATTTTGACTGCTAGAAATTCTCAGCCTTAGTGTTATATTGTAGCAAAAGATGGTGTGTGAAAAGTTTTAAAAGGAAACATTTTGATTATAAATAGAACAAAGCTTCAGTAACCTGTCTGAAAATTCAGTAACCTGAATGTTCATTTGGCAATTTTAGTTACATAAAATATTGTTTGTTAAGGTATACACAAACTATATTTAATTTAAAAGTTTGTGTGGACTGAATCCTTGAAACCAGAAATTGTCTAATAATATATCTGTGAATTTCTGTAATGTATGTGCCACAGTGTTTGAGCTCAGTACTTATTGTTGCATGGCAATGTCTAATTGTAAATAAATCGACGACGAAGATTTCCAACACTGATGTTTTTTGCAATGTACAATAACTGTTCAATATGGAGCTGCAAAACGTAAACAAACTTAACAAGTGATATAAAAAAATAAAGAAACGAAAATACCAAGTCAAGGACCACGTTGTAGTAAAGTAGAATTCTGCTTCTTAGATTAAATAAAACTAGCTTTTACCCGCGGCTTCGCTCATGTCGATGTAGTTTTTTTTTTCAATCGATTCAAGTTCATAATCAACACAGGCAGAGGTCAAGAAGTTACCAAAAAATGGTTTGTCCCCAGTTTCGCCGACATTTCAAATTGCCTCCCCCCTTTAATATATCAAAAGGTACGATTAAAACTGAAAATCAGGGGGGAGGGGGGAGGGACAAATGAAATTTCAGCAAAACTGGGAAGACACCCAAAAAAACCACACAATATAAATTAGGAAAAAGTTCAGGAGTTGTTAAAGAAGTTAGTTTGGGTAATTCTCAAAAATTCCAATTGGTGAGGTCAAAAATTCTTGAATAAAGTCGAACATTTCCCTTATAATTCCAATCCCCATCAAATGATGTTCAACGCTACACCGGCTATTTAAATTACTATATAGCTTCTTACCGGAGAAATCGTCTCGAAAAAGGGTTAACAGTCACTACAAATCCGGATTTAAATAATTTCCCTTTAGAGTGAGAACATCAAACCTTTAAAATCCCCATCAGAATTAAATCAACTGTTTTTAAATAACGTAAACGGTCCTGATTAAAGTACTAAAAAGTTCGGAGTAAAAATACCACTAAAATCAGAGTAAGTTTCTTTTTTTAATTTCCCATTTAAATGAGTACATTGGTACAAAAATCTTTTCGTTTCGTAAAGAGAAACATTCCCTAAAATCTCTATTAGAATGATGATATCAGTGTTTTCAAATAACATCTCCCTCTGAAGATCTCCGTCATGATTAATTCCAAAAATCTTCATCAGTACAGGTCCGATAGCGTAAAAAACAAATAAAAAAATTTTAAAAAAGGGAAAAAAAAGACAGAACAATATTATCCATTGTTGTCATTCAAGTAGGGATATTAAGTCCACAACATCCTAATTAACATCATTTATCCTCAGAAACACACACACAAATGAAAAAAGGAAATTTAAAAGTTTCATAAAAGTTTACAATATTTCGGCAATGCGCTAAAGTAGTCGCCTAATGAGACTGGAGATGATAAAAAAATATTTGGCGAATTAATTTACATTTGATTAGTAGTTTTAATGTCATTTGAGCGTGTTGTTTCACTAATTTGGCGGATTAATTTTAACTTCAATACCTGACACATAGTATTTAATGAAATTTTTTAACGAAAATTAATTTTGCAAAATTTTTACATTTTAATGCAACTTTTGTGATGCTTGTAACGCCAAGATTTTTGAACACGTCCCGACCACGTTATCATAACTCTGCCTATCGAATAAGTTTTTAAAATATCATTTTGTTTAATTTCATTTTCTATTTTTGCAATTAAAAGCAGTGTAAAATGTAAAATAATAAATCCATTATTTGTCGCCAAAGGACCACAAATAAATATATACACCAACTAGACATTTGCCAGAGACTTGCCAACTTTATAAAACTGCGTAAAATGTTTGCTTAAAATCTATATTCATAAGAATGATTTTTAATTCCGAACAGAAGACGCTATGAAGAAAATATTTTGCATGCATTTGGCAGTTCCTGGCGAAAAATAAATCTTCTTTCGACGGTAACTGGGGGTAGGTGGGGCAGACTGTTTAATAACTTTCTTTATTTAGTTACCAGATTATTGCGCATAGCAAAAATATCCGGCGTTGCCTGGGTCAGTAATAATTATGAAAAACAATAGCTACTTTTATTCGTTTTCTTCTGTAACTGATAAAATCAAAGCACACCGGTTTGACATGATTATGAATCGAGCTTCTTCCTTACCCATAAAAGTAAAATGGCAATAAGTATGAAGAACAAAATTGTACTCTTTTAGAAATGAAAAAACGACAGTTAAGAACATACAAATTTGAGAAATTTCCAAAATATGAAATTAAATTTCACTTGTTTCAAAAGATTCTTTTTTTTTTTTTTTTGAACATATTCTAAAATTCTCTATATTGCTATTGAAGTACAAACTTTAAAAAAAATGTAGCCGCCTGTAATCCCTTACCGTGATTCAAAATGTTAACAAATTTGCGGTAATCGTTTTGGGATACCTTTGATAATTTTCCCCCTCCCTATTTTGTAAAACTGTGTGTTACTAATTTTCACCGAAGAGATAGTGTCGCCAAATACTGAAATACTTCTGGTGACTATAAAATGATGCTACCTGAAATGTTTCCAAAATAAGTAGTAAAATTTGGCAATTATTTGAAATGGTGCGCAAATGTGTGCTGATTATGAGTTTGCTAATTTAGTTGGTGGATCATTTTACATGTTAACAAATAATATAAAGAAAGAAATATTAATGAAATGACGATGTTTTGGTTACATGGGGAAAACCGAGAAACAGTATTCGCATAGTTTTTAGCTTCAAAAACAGCGACAATTCAAAAAATTGTCTAATGCTTTAGCTATTGAAATGATTCCGCGAAAAAAGTTTGGCGAAATTCCTGTTGGTCGATCAAGCACCCAGTCAACACAAATAAAGTAAAAAAAAAAAACATTAATTGCCTCAAAGGTGCGTTAAACTGGAAAATAATCAGCCAAATCCATGTATCATTTTCTAATCTTGTGCAAAGATGTTACTTTAAGATTTAACTTGAAAAAAGCCTTGAACAGTCAGACGAAAAGCAAAAATAGTCGACAATACAATTTTCGCTATCGACACGGAGTTGAGATGATACACTAAATACTATATTGAGTTGAGGAAAGCCTTCGAGCATGGAGCTAAAAAGCTCACAATTAGTTTTTTATTCTACTTAGAAATTTGGAACAGGTGCCATCTTCAGCAGAAAAATCAGAGCTTTCGGTGGACATATAATGTTAGTATGTGCAAGTATTTTTTCACTCTCATATTAGAGAATTTGTATGAAATTTGTGTATTATTGCCTCCCTATGGGGGGCAATAATACACAAATGGGGGTTTGCCCCCCATAACGGGACGAAACATACTCTAAGTGTTATTCTGATGCATAAGCTATATTATTGTAAAGTTTCATCAAAATCCATTCGGTAGTTTTTGCGTGAAAGAGTAACAAACATCCATACAGACAAACTTCCGCATATATAATAGTAGTAAGATTTTGCGTGAAAGAGTAACAAACATCCATACAGACAAACTTTTGCATATATAATAGTAGTAAGATTTTGCGTGAAAGAGTAACAAACATCCATACAGACAAACTTTCACTTATATAATAGTAGTAAGATTTTTTTCTTTTACACTTATAAAAATACAAAAGTAATTTACTTAAATATTTTGAATGTCTTATTGTTGCTGAAATATTTTATTAATATTTTTTTGATTTTCGAAATCTAAAGCTTACTTCTTTTTTCAGATATTTTTCCAATTTCTAATAATATTAACTGGAAACTTCAATTTTTTCAACTTATTAACCATTGTAATGTGTCTTTCCTTGGTTGATGATGACTTTCTGTTAAGTTTAGTTGGGCGACCTACTCCAGGTTTGTATCAAAACATTTAATCTTTTTTGCATGCTTTGTATTTTTTAAAAATATTTTATTTGAAATATGTTTTAAGTTTTTTTTTTTCATTCGTGAAAACTTGAACTGTTTAACATACTTTTCAATGTGGAAAAGTACAAAGAGCATTAACGTGAGTTCAGGTCAAAAAATCATGAAACTTAAATTTTGTCCAAGAAGTCACATGAATAGTTCACAATAACTCACTGTCTGATTCCTTGAAAATCTTTTTAATTGCTCTGATGATGTTTTATGCACAAAATGTTGGAAATTCTTAAATTTTATTTTAAAATGTTTATTGTTTTTGTTGTTTTGTAGTTTTGGGTTGAATTTTACTTTTACAAATTAGTTGGAATTGATTTTAACCATTCCTGTTATATCATGCCAAAGAATTTATGGAAATAACTTAGAAATTTTGATTTAAAAAGAGAAAAAAAACATTTTCTCTTTCTATTTAGCTAGCAAAACAAGTGGAAGTACAGCATTAAAGTGGACTAAAAGAATTCTATGCTTTGCTGTAGAAACTGTTGTAATCCTTGCTATTTGTTATGGAACTGTGAAATATTTCTCATTGAAAATTTTACCAGATTGGTCTGTAGATAGCAAAATAGGTATGTATGTTATTCGAATGTCATAATGTAGTTTGAAAGTTTTCACACAATGTACTATATTGCAAAGAAAAGAGAGAGAGAGATATTACTTGATGGTTGTTTTTTGTGGTAAAGAATACAAGTGATGTCTCTCATTTTCGTGGGTTTATGTGCACCTTTTTTTTAAATTTTTTTCCACTTCCTTGATTACTCACTTACTCTTCAGTATAAGTTAATTTAAAGTATAATTACAAATGGGTTTGTACTATGAATAACTTATTACAACGATACAGCAATTCATTATTATACATATTCAATCGACTTCCCCTATCAGAATACACTCTAATGTGAACGCCCCAATATTCTGAACACATTTTGATGGTCCCGGTGAATACATATGCATTATCTAGTCTCCCTCTATAATGAACACCTCTATGATCTGAACATTTTTGTTTGGTCCCCTGAGTGTTCAGAATAGAGAGAGTCCACTGCATATGGGGAATTCCATGGGGATCTGACTGAATTTTTAGAGCAAATAAGTAAATATACGTTGTGCAAACGATCTTTTCTGCTGGATTATTTTATTTTTTAAGCTAAATTTAATGGTATAATTGAATTCTGGAAATGTGTTTTGGTTGGTTTTTAAAAATTTGTTAAAAACTAGGTAATTGATGGACATTTTAAAAAGTATAATATCAGTCAGTTACCGTGCTTTTTATATATATTTCATCCAAAATACGAGGGTCAGTCAGAAAGTTAGTTGCATTGCTCAAGAAAACAAAAACAGGATTGAAATTTTACAATAACTTATTGTTATCTTAAAGTCCCATTCAAAATCTACCTTTAAACGTAACCACCTCAGTTATTTAAGCATTTGTCGAGGCTTACAAGTTTTTAGGTGCCTTTTGCAAAGAAATCCCGTCCAATGTCCCATTGTTGGGTTGCAGCTTTCACTTCGTCATCGGAATGGCATCATCACTTTGAAAGTTCCTGTTTTATGGGACCAAAAACGTCAAAGTCAGGAGGTGAAAGGTTAGGTTGACTTGGGAAGGTGATCCCACACTTCCCACCTAAACTTGGTCTTTTCTCGCGCTCAGCCTTATCAATATCTGTACGTCCACACAAAATTGAATCACTTCACGCATTTCCAATTTGGACACTACTTGCAGCTGTCGAGACATGTTTGCGACTGATAATCAGAAAAACTGAACTTGTCTTGGAGAAGCGGCTACATCACACAATAAAGGTACATGTCTGAAGTATTGCCACAGAATTTCGTCAAAATTGTTTTAGATGGAACAGATTTACGAAGAAGTGCAACTAACTTTCTGACTGACCTGCGTATATATCAAGACTTCAATTATACCATTAAATTCAGCTTAAAAAATACAATAATCCAGGAGAAAAGATTGGGTTGCATAATGTATATTTCGCATTGAATGTTGAAAAATACAATTTTGCTCTAAAAATGACAATCAGTTACCCATGGTATTGCTCATCTTCTTTATCTTTACTAATAATAAAGCTGAAAGTCTCTCTGTCTGGAGGATGTCTGGATCACTGTGACGCGCATGACGCCTAGACCCTTTGGCCGATTTTCATGAAATTTGGCACAAAGTTAGTCTGTAGTATGGGGGTGTGCACCTCAAAGCAATTTTTCGAAAATTCAATTTTATTCTTTTTCTATTCCAATTTTAAGAACATTTTCCCGAGCAATATTATCATAAGATGGACGAGTAAATTACCAAGTTATCATTACGTGGAACCGTAACATGGGCAAATCATTCAGCAAAAAATTCACCGTGCATCTTTTGTAAATATACAGGCGAACGAAAATACCCTTTAATTTTCTACTACGTGCAAAGCCGTGCCGAAATTTTTTAATTTTCCTGCATTTGCAGCTAAAATTCAATGTATTTCCCATGTTTATCTCGAAAAAAATCCCGAATACCTCTGTATCTTGAATTCCAGCAATGTTGACATTTTTGAATTCGAAGTCTAGCAATCTTCAAAACAACAACTTTCCTTAAACACAGAAACAGTAGCATTGTCCTCAAGGGCAGAGAGGGCAGTGTAAAAAAAGAGAAATGCGCCCAGGTATTATTTTTTCAAAGAAGACTAACGAAGGGACAGTCATTTCGAGCGCTTTCTTGGTAGCAGAGCAGAGGGCAGAGAATGGGACAATGAGGAGAGGCCTTGGCTTGACAGATTTGACATGTGGGGTGACTTTTTCAAGTTCGTGGTTAAAGGTCATTCAAATTAAAACCCGTTTCACTATCTGGTTTAGGTACTGTTCCGTGATTGATCTCTTGCTTGAAGTTGTGATTGCGTAGAAAACCCGAGATGATAGGCTTGAAAAGAAAGCTTAAGATTTTTTCAAATGACGAAAAAGTGAAAATTCTTGAATTTTTGGATGGCAATCTATTAATAAGAAAAATGAAATTGCCGCCAAAGTGAAGTATGTATAGGCCAAGATGGATTTTCAGCCATTGCCAACCTCAAGAGGATGGTTGAATCTAAAACAATCAGGCACCGAAAAACAATAAAAGACTATTTTGCTTGCAAAAGGTATGCTTAAAATTTCATTACTGTCAAAATGATTCCTTAAACTTGCAATAAAGTGCTTAGTATAAAATAGTAGAATAAATTCCTTATAAAACTAATACGGAAGAATTTTAATCTTTCGCATGTATAAAATTCAAATTTTCATCATCAGATTCCTAATTTCAATAAGTTTCTCAAAACCTCTGTATCTCAAAACCTCTATATCTCGAATGTTTTTTCTTTCCCGTAAAATTTGAAATAGACAGGTTCGACTGTAATAAACATTGATTCATGTGACTATCTCATTGCTACACCTGGTGAACGACAGAAAACTGAGCATTAAACTAAGTATCAACAGCTTCGTAATTTTCTAGGCTACATGTTTAGCAATGTGGTATAGCTGTGTAGCTTAAATTGGCGGAAGTATTTATTAAAAGATTAAAAACCTAATATTCTCTCTTATCGGTTCTTCTTTGGAGCACTTTTCTTTTTTTCGTAATGCTTTTCCTCATAATTTTCCAATAATTTTCCCCATGATACTGGCAAGCAGCTGTTGAGAGATTTTCCTATTTTATATTTAATCGCATTAAAATAGTTTTTGCATAGTTTTATGCATTTTTGCATAAAATTATGAAATGTGGCAACAAAACATGTATATTTTTTATCCCCCTTTTTTTTGAGAGAGAGAAATTTCTAGTATCTGTATTCTGGCATCACATTAAAAAAATACCTAATATCGTATTGTATTTTTGTTCCTGTATTGCAATCGCTAGATGTAAGTTTTTAGATGTAGACAACCAACAAAATGAGTTTGATTAATGTGTTTCATCTATTGGGGTGCATATCTTCAGATTGCATGTGTTTTGCAAGGAAAAATTTGTCTTTATTTAACATTATATATATTTATTTTTCTTTTTAAAACAAAGGTTCCTTAGTTCTAATATACGTATATATTTTTGTTGTTTTTGTTTAATATAAGTAGTTATTTTGAAAGTGAATTCTGTTTTCTGCGTGATTCTATCTTAAGTTTAAAGTCAAAATAAATATCAAATCTTAAAAATGAGATCAGTATATAATTATTTGGTTTTGTTCTATTATTATGGATATATATTTTAAAAATTTTTACTACTGCAGATGTTCCATATGTTACTACAGTATTACTCCGCATTAACCAGCATGCCGGAAAAAAGCGAGGTTGACCAGCATGCCAGGAATTTCGAATTTTATGGCATGCCCGATAATTTGAGGTTTATTTTGCAACAAAACAAAAGTAAACTTCCCTATTCAGTTCCAATCAGTAAGCAAACCCCTGTAAGGAAAAAATAATAAATCCCGAAAGTAACCTTCTTTCAAAAAATTGTGTATTGCTTAAATATGTGCTTGTTATTTATGGTAGGTCATTATTAATGGATTTAATTATATGCCAGTAAAGTAATCAATTCAGAAAAAATGATTGTACTGCAAAATGTTCAAAATTTTTTTAATAAATTATTTTAGGTGATTCCTTTTAGACAGGTAAGTTTCATTTTTATTTATTGAATAGCTATGGTGAATTCTTTAACACTGGTTTAGGGGCGGTAAATTACTGCTTAAATGTTTGCTTAGATTTAATTTAATTTTTATTAATTCAAATTATTCTTTATTAAAAAATATCTTTCTTGTTAAAATAACAAATGGCATTGTTAGTAAATATTTTACAAAATTAAACTGTTTATTAATACTAATAAGATATGTGTAGAACTTATATTATTTTTAAGCTGAACATATATATTTTATGGGTTTTCCCCCTTAACCTCAATTTTTCCGGCATACCGGAAAAGACTAGGCAAGTGTTATAGAAAATCTCGTGACCCCCGAATTTTGCGGCATGCCGGATAATGCGAGGTAATACGATACTTAGAGTGTACTTTAAAATGTTTTCTGTCAAAATTACCATCTAATTTTATGCTATCCTTTAAAGAAATGCAATAACTCCTCTAGCTTTGCATTCTTAATTCATTCTAATTTTATCTGTTTAGTTATGTAATATATGTTTTCTTTTTACCCTTAGCATTTTCTGCAGCTGAATTTCGTACCTTTTTAAAAGAAATTATTCCTATTTCCATATCCATTGGAGTAATATCCCTTTCTTTAAACATTGTCATAGCTCTGTACAGGTAAGTGAAGTTTTTTTATACTTTAATGATAACATATTTTGAAAAATGTTCCACATTTAGTTTGGTTGAATTAATGCCACATACAGTTGGACCTCGACATAAGATCATCCCTCTGGACTTCCCAAAACTGGCCTTATAACCAATTCATATCATAAGCATGTGCAGTAAAATCCCTCCTGACACATTGATTTATAGAGTTTGGCAGGATAAAACCATCTTAGCAGACAAAAAGCTACTCTGGTGAAAAATTTTCTAAAGACATTTAACAATTTTTATGAGCACCATAAATACCATGAAATTGAAACCTTTTTTCATCCAGAAAGAACCAGACTCCAGTGCTTTAAATGTCTGGATTTAAATCATTTACAAATTGACTGGCATTCAAATGAATGAACCTGGAGGGATGACAACCAGTGAACCAGTATTTTGTCAGATTGGCATTTGATTTTGGATAAAATAATTGCTATAGAAAGAGGCATGTTATCTTAATAGACCAATGAGACTCAACACATTGGTTAACAATATAGAGACTATCTTATTGTTAGCAAACACAACCTCAAAATGTCAACTTATGGACGGCGGAATTTAATGCTAGAAAAATATGCTAGATTTAACGCATTTGACCAACAAAACAAAGAATGAGTGAAGTGCTCAAAACTGTTGACGTTTCGCATGCAATCAGCTGTGTAAAATACAGTTGGAGGGGGATTATAACTGAAACAATAGCAAATTGCTTTCATTGTGTTGAGTTCAAAAAAAGAGTTTGTCAGAGTGGAAAATTTTGTGGCGATGATAAATCTGAAAGTTTGCAGTCGATAGTGCATCTATTAAGTTTTATAAACACAACTTGATGTAACGTTATCTGATAAAATAGCGTTGATCATTACTATCTCGTCGCCAGATCATTACTATCTCGTTAGAGACACCTTAAAGTGTATATTATAAAAATATTTAAGTTGGGTGTAAAAAATGAATACCAGGGTTCGTACGGGTCATGGAAATCCTGGAAAGTCATGGAAAAAAAATAACAGAATTTCAGACCTGGAAAAGTCATGGAAAATTGAAATTTTCATTGAAAGTCATGGAAATTTATTCCAAGTCATGAAAAAATGTCCTGGACAAAGAGAATAAGGAACAGTAGCTAAAGGAGCATTAGAAATCTTGAGTGATTTAACAGTATAGCACATAAAAGCTATTAAAAGTGGAAAATTGAACGATCCAAAAATCAAATCTGAATTTTGAAATTTCATTGCATCCACTTCTGTCACAGCCACGTGCCATTTTTTGCGATGTGATTTTACTGCCTGGACATCACTTATTTTGAATTTTCTGTTATTTTCAATTTTTCTTATGTTTCATATTCTGTAGTAGCAAAATTTCACGATCTTAGTTTTGCCACGCCCACTCAAAAAAAAAAAAAAAAAAACAATTCAATTGCATGCGAGTTCGATTCCATCACTCGTAAGGAATTTATTATCAAATTTATCAGAGTTTTTCTTAATTTGTTGAATGTTTTAGGAAATAAAGATCTTAAGTCAGGCGATAGAATACAGAAAAAGAGGAATTCTAATCTCTAAAACAGTAGTGCCCAACGTACGGCACGCAAAACTAATCCATGCGACCCACTGCTACGTTCAATGTCGGGAATTAAACGTGTTCTGGAATTTCTAAACCTAGTAAATTATATGCATTTGAAAATATGCAAATTTGTAAACAAAACAAATATACTTTTGAATCAGAAGATTGATTCATTACTGAATGGTTTTTTCAAAAAAGATCTGGTTTAGAAACATAAAGAACTAAACTATATGACTTTACTTTAAAGAACCAAAATACTGTCAAGTTACGTGGATGATTACAGGCACTGTTGACACTAAAAGGTAACTTTTGAAGCAAATTTATTGAAACTTAGTGATGACTCATTCAACCTTTGTCCTATTCAATATCATTCTGCCTGTTTTTAAAAAAAAATATCAGACATTTAAGCATCATCATATTTGCTTCACAGCATTTTTGCTTTACTTTAATTTATATGATGAAGACAAATAAGAATTGTGTTTAGTTTTTTAAGTGTGCACTTATATTTTTTCCATTACAAGTAAGTGCTTCAATGAGGCTATGGCATTCATATAGACATTTTGCTAATGGTAGTTTCCAAATATTACCAAGTTTGAGATTAAACAGTGCTATTCTCTTCGTGTAACGTGGTCATGAAAATTTTCATTGAAGTCATGAAAAAGTCTTGGAAAAGTCATGGAATTTTTTCATCCAAATAGAGTATGAACCCTGGAATACTGTAAAGTAAACAAATAAAACTGCAAAATCTCTCTCCTGAAGATACCCCTCTGTTATGGACGAAAATGTTTGTCCTGTTAGTGGCTGCTTTAGAGGGGTTTTACTGCATATAAATAATATAATTCTCTGTAAAATTTAATGTTCAAAACTATCAGTTTATTATAACTTTTAAATAAGTTGAGCCAATTCAAAGTAACAAAATCAATTTTTTTTTTTAATTTAACTTAGAATCAAGGTGTATATGATTGTTCAAGCAAAGTACTGAAGTACAACTTGCCTTACTCAAAATGATCCAAAATACAGGACTGCCACAATTTTTCCATTTGTTGTACAATGTTTCCAAGCTTCATATTTTCTAAAGTAAAAAAATACCTCCATACTGTCAACTCTATAGAACATCCTTCTATTACTGCGACCCTTCCGTTATAGCGACCAATACATGAAGTCACATTTCCCATTCCATAGATGCAAGATTATTTTACCGTCCATTAGAGCGTCCAAACTGAACCGTTCATTCCAATATAAGGTCCAAAACTAAGTTTCAATTTTTGTATTATCCTCAGAACTAACTATTCGAAAAGTAATAGTTAAACATTTTATGTTTCTAAAGGTAAAATATTTCATTTGAAAAGAATTTTGTTGGTATACAATCAAAGAAGTGATGAGTACCACAGACAAATGGTAAACATTACAAATTATATTTTTCTTTTGAAAAAGTCAAAAAAGTGGAAAGCTTCTACAATAATTGCAGAATAAGATTTTTAAAAAAAGAAACTAGCAATTTTTTTTAAAAAGTTTTTCATTAGTTTTTTTTTTTATATATTCTTCTTTAAAATGATGCAAGCAAGGGTGCCCATATGCAAAATTTTAAAGGGGGGGGGGGGGCTCAAAAATTTTCCCCGTTGTTTAACAGAATATTTTACCAATGAATATCAATTTCAGTACAGATTAGAGATATTAAAATTTGACATTTTTAATAACTTATTCATTAATGGCTGGAAATATTTTTATACATTTTTTCAAAGAAAAAAGCTCTAAAAGCAAGGAAGTTCTCATTTCTAAGGGGGGGGGCTTGAGCCCCCTCCCTTTGCCCCCCTATATGGGTGCCCTTGGATGCATGACTATGAGAAATTATTAGTGCATTTTAAAAAATGAATGAATAATATGCAATACATTATAACGACCTCTCTTTATGGCAACCTATTTTGTTTGGAGGACAAGAGTGGTTATAACGAGCCTCGACTGTGTATTTGATTTTTACAAAATGTCTTAAGACATTTATGGTTTGTGTGAGTGTTTGCTTGTGTCAACACTTCAGTATCACTTTCATTATATCCACCTTCTACTACATTACCTGCACTTTATGTTACATTTGTAGAAAAAATAACTTTTCACCTCTAGAAGATCATGTACCACAGAAAAGTCTTAAAATTGAATCTGTGTGATACTGAAATCATTGAAGAAAGTCAGACAAAAGTGATCTTATAAGTGATTACGGTTTTCAAGACCTGACCAATGCTATATATCCTATAATTCATTAATAACATAGGATTGCTATTCAATGAAACGGGATTAAAGTAAACTAACTTTATGTGCAAGGGACCTATTACACGGCGGCGACAGAACCTAAAAATTGGAGAAATGTCAGGAAATTGCGAAAAATAACAAAAATACACGGAAATTCGATTGTTTTTTTTTTCCTTTTTTTTCATGCTATGAAAAATTAAGTACTGTAATTCCCTGCTCTTTATCCACCAATTATCTTTGTGTATCTTTTTTTCCTCAACGTCTTAAGTATTGAACCTCAATCTACCAGGATTCGATAACTACGACTGCTTCCATGCTTTTAGGGTTGTTTATTTTACAATAGCTTGAATTTTCCTTTCATAAGTTTTATGCTACCTAAAATAAAGAACCCTACAGGCAAAGAAGAAGCGGTCATTACTGCCTTAGTGCCTTTGCTCACCCTCTTAAAGTAATTAGCGTACTATGCTCACAATTTCAAGAATTTTTTTAAACTAATTTTGATATAAGTTTTACAGTTATTACTTCTTTACCTTTTAAATTTAATTGCTGAAACTAAATGTTAAATCCAAATTAACTTTGTTTTTTGCTATCATATTCAGTGGTGTTCCATAGTGTATACTCCATGTATGCCATATACTCTCAAATATGTTTTAGACATATTGCGTATACTCTCAAGCTTCAAAAATTTCCATATAATGATATCTCTACATAGTATAAAATGAAGACCTCAAAAAGCCTCTGTGTGTTTGAACTCGCAAAACTCGAGAGCTACCCAGCCGATTGGGCTGAAATTTTCACAGTTTGTTCCTTTAAGTCCTGAAAAGGTTTGCAGACCAGTTCGAATAAAATTTGATGAATAGTTCTTTTTTTATTCCAATTTACGTCCAATTTTCACATAAATTCTCAAATATTGGGGTGAAGAATTACTTGCACATATTAATATTACCTATCGTTAGAAAGGGTAGAATTTACCGTGTTTTACACAATTTGTTTCAATGCTCTAACTTTATTACGGCAGGAGTTATTTGCGTTTTTAGCTCGAATTTTTTTAGGCTTAGCTGAAATTTAGGCACTACTTTCTTCATTAAACAAATCAGTAAAAAGTCAAGGAATTGTCCCACAGCTTTCTTTTTGACGCCATTGGAAAAAGCGACCTTTTTTACTCCAGATACAGTTGAATCCTGACTTACGCGAGGGATGCGTTCCAGGACTCCTCGCGTAAGTCGAAATTTTGCGTTGTGGAAAAGTGTTGTGTATATGATTTTTTATTAACTAACCCAATAATTTTAAACATTTCCAACACCTTTTAAACTGTTTTAGACCGTTTTTAACTATATATCACCGTTTCTTATATAAAGAGCTGAATTTTGACCGTATTTTTTAAAAAGTGGCATTATTCAACCTAAAATATTGTTACAATGCACAAAATCAGTTGTCATTGGGAGAGAGAGACATTAAAACAGTATGGTACGTACAGTATGTAGCAATAATAAAGCACTGCACTGTAAGAGTTTTACAGTAGAGAGATACAGTAGATACAATAAGTTACATTTATGTCTTAAAAATTGAAGATGACTTATGCTGCGCAATCTCTGATCGTCATTGTAATATATTTTTAAATACAGCTTCGCATTTACCTTTATAACATTTACATCTTTGGTAACACCCCTCTTTCTGGGTCTCTATAATCTACAATACAAGAGCAGACTCCACTTTCATATTTGCATTTTGCTTAAAAGCTACTCTGCGAGCATCATATTAAAACTAAGGTCTGAACTTATACAAATTGCCTTCTCTTGACTTTTAACTATACGTATATGAAAGATTCACTCATGCCCCAATAAATTGTCGTGCTACCTTCGATCCATTTTCTAGATCAAAAATCTTTACCTTTTCTTAAATCGTCGCCAACTTTCGCATTTTGTTTTCATCTTCAAACTTTAGATGAAACAGCGTGCCTAGGTGCCACAATATTTCATCGCCTTTCATATTTCTAATAAATAAATGTAAAATGAGGAGTGGTAATATATATACACTAATCAAGCTATGTTTATAGTGCGATTGCACAGTCAGGGATGCTGAAAGGATGAAAGTAGATTCACGAAGTCAATGTTTGGTAGTTAATAACAAAGCCGAAATTCAGCATCATAATTCCTTTCCGAATATTTTCGTGTTGAGAGCAAGAAATTCGCTTTAGCTCTAAAATTGGTTGCTCCTGAAAAACTCGCGTTATAGCCATTTCGCGTAAGATGGATCACGTTGTAGCGGGAGTCGACTGTATAACTCGACCTTTGGTCAAAAAAATAAGCTTTTATCTCGAAAGGAAAATAAGTTACAAGCATTTTTAAATCAAATTTAAGAAATCTCGATTCCATTCAAATTGTGAACCATTTTCTTTCGCATTTTAATTCCTTAAACTTATTTTGTGTTTCCATGGTTACGCATTTTAAATCCATCTTTCTGGATTTAATTTCTTAAAAGTATTTTAATATCTGCCGTCGTTGTTTGGAAAGGATATAATGTTTTTTTTTTAATTTATTTTTTACGCCTGATTGTGGTCACTTGACACAATTTTTATTTTTAAGGTGGACCGGGCAAAGCCGGGCAACGCAGCTAGTATTACATATATGATCACAAACACATATTGTGCGTGATGGATTACTGGGAGTATACCGTCAAAAAAACAGATGGGAGCATCACTGATCATATTATTTGCTGCCGCCGCAGATTATACAAAGGTTTTTTTCCCTTCAGACTTTAAAAATTCTTTTATAGAAATTAATTGTTATATATTTTTACAATTCGAAGTATTTTGTTATCTACGTAATCTAAGATTTTTTTCACTACATAATGAAATCGTTTGAAATGGAGTTACTGTGTGTATATATGTAAAATCTTTTATTTTTTAATAGGTAAAATGCTGTATTTAGTCATTAAAACCTAAGTTCTTGATTTAAATAACTCCCTATGAAAAGTTTCAATTTGTTTTACATAAATATATCTATTATATACATAAGTAAAATTACACAATTACATTACTTCTATATTTTCACTATTACTTTTAATTTATGCAGAAGTTCTTATATTGCTTGAAAATTTAATTCAAAATTATTTCAGTTCTAACTGCGTTGCCCAGCTTTGCCCTGTCTACTTGAAAAATAAAATTGTGTCAAGTGATGTATATTCAAAAATCAGGCTTAAATAAAAGAAAAGAAAAAAAACATCCTGCAAAACTTCAACTCCAAACAATGGCGACAGATATTAAAATACTTTTAAGAAATTAAAATAAAATGAGAAAGATGGAAATAAAAAATGAATTCAAAAAGCATTACTGTGAAAACACAAAATAAAATGATTAAAAACTTGAATACAGAATAGATTTTTGAACTCCATTTAAACTCCCTTGTAACTTTTTTCTAATGGAGATAGAGGGTTAAACTTTCGACCATAGGTCGAGTTAGATCTGGAGTAAAATAAGCAGATCTTTCCAATGTTGTCAAAAGGAAAACTATCAGACAACTCCTTCACTTTTTATTGAAAAATTTTTATTGAAGAAAGTAGTGCCTAAATTTCAGCTAAGCCTAAAAAAATTCAAGCTAAAAACCTAAATAACTCCTGCCGTAATTAAGTTAGAGCATTAAAACAAATTACGTAGAATGCAGAAAATTCTACCCTTTCCAATGATATGTAATACAGTCGACGCTCGATATAACGACCATCTCCGTTCCAGATAAAAAGGTCTTTATAACGAGTGGTCGTTATAAGAGGTGTAATTTTAAAAAATAAACACAGTCATCATGCATGCCCCGTTGTTCCATTAAAAAAAAGGTACTTTTTCAAACATTCGAGTTAAATGCCCAAATTATTTTTATCATAGGTTTTTTAGAAAAATCGTGTGCAAAATACTATGACAGGATATTAAAGAACTTTTAAAGTAGAAAATATAGGGAGGAAAATGTTACACACTTACAAATCTGCTACCACTACACTTTCTGAAGATAAAACAGACGTTTGCCTCTTTAGCAGACGTGATTTTTGCAAAACATTATTTTCCGTTTCAGATATAGGTGATAAATTGTGTTTTTTTTTTTTTTTTTTTTTTGCTTTTCTAAGAAACATTTAAAAGTCCCTCGAGAACCCCAAATCTTAAAAACCACTAGATTTAAACACCAAACTACCAACACGTCTGTCAACTCCCTTTTCTTAGGAATCTGGAAATTTCTCGATTTTTCCTCCCATTACTTTTCTGTGCTAGTTGTGGTAAATGGTAATTCCTCCCCCCACCCCCTCTAAAAGTTGTATTTGACATTGAAAACTTCAGGCAGATGTCCGTAAACAATAATCAAGGTCATTTCAAGCTACAAACTTATTTTATTGGAAAGAACACCAGAAATAGCGTCCGTGAATTCGGTCGTTGTATTGGATTAGACGATACAAAACGGTCGTTATAACGAAAGCAAATTAACGTAGAGTTCATAGGAACAAAGTTGGGACTTTTACCACTGGTCGTTATAATGGGACGGTCTTTATAATGTGTGGTCGTTATAATGAGCGTCGACTGTATTAATATATGCAAATAATTTTTCACTCCCATATTTGGGAATTAATGTGAAAATTGGGCCTAAATTGGAATAAAAAAAGAACTACTCGTCGAATTTTTTTTGAACAGGTCTATAAACCTTTCCGGTGCTGAAAGAAAGATACTGTGAAAATTTCAGTGAAATTGGCTGGGTAGTTCTCGAGTTTTGTGCTTTTAAACAAACAGACGCTTTTTGGAGACTTCATTTTACACTATGTAGAGATTAAATTTTTAGTTTTATTATAATCAGACATATGTCTTTGAGAGTGATTTTAATAGTTTCTTAGAATTCTTATGCTAAATGATTACTGGAAGTAAATCATTTGTTTTAAATATGATACAATATTTTCATGTAGATAATTTAATAGACTATTTTATAGTTTTATCCCCCCCCCAATAAAGTTCACTTGACAGGTTTTTTTTTTTTTTTTTTGAATTACTTCTTCAAAAAAAAAAAAAAGCATCATTTTGAAATATATTTTTAATTATCAGCTTAAACCATTTTAATATTGCATTTCATATAAACATGCAATGGTTTTCAAGTAGGTCAAAGAGAGGAAACCATAATCACTGGTAACGTAAATCAGCGAAATTTGGTGAACACTTTCAGGGGAAAGTCAAGGAAATTTTTTTCAGTTCCTGTTGCCACCCTGTTATATCAAGGTCTGACTGTTTGTCTTTTTTTCTCCCATTAGATCAATCACAGAAGTTGGTGTGTTTAGAAAATTATTTGCCCTAACAGGAACAATTTTTGTATCCTGTGCTTCCTTATGGCTATTTATTATTAGCTTGGTAAGTTTATTATTTCATCCGTTGAATTTATTCTATGAAGATAGTTTTTGATAAGATTGTCAAGCAGTGGATATTAACACCCATTTAACTTTGATTTTTGTTGTCTAGTTTAAGTTGTTAAACATGTGACTAGAAAGAATTATTTGCATAGTAAAATTATACTCAATATTAACCACAAAAAATAATGTTGAATTAGCTATAAATCAACTTATAAAGACTATAGGGAGAAAAATTGAAGTGTTTCTAATTAACTTTTAAAGCATCTGTGAAAAAAAAATTTAAAAAAAAATCGGTAAACGAGTAATATTTAACCGAACCAACATGTAAAGAACCTGGAAAAATTTAAGAAGAATTCACCTGAGAGATTACTTGTAAATTGAGATTAATTTAAATAATATTAGGGATATATTATCCCAATGGGAAGGCTTAGCTGAAATTGTAATGATTATGATCAGCAGGGCCATATCCAGAGGGGGAGCCCGGCACCCCTCCCCCGGGAAAACCAAAATGTTTTGTACCATATAACAGAAGGAAATATTTTTTTCATTTCTAATGTCAGAAAAGGAAAATAACAAAGTTTTTTGTTCTTAATTTTGTAACTATTAAACGAGTGAAAATTAGATAAAATACAGAAAAAGTTCTAGCTCTCATCAGCTGAAAAGCATACTTGAAATTTATACCCTTAATTAGGACTTCCTGCCCTCTTTCCCAATTCAGTTCAGGGTTGTCCAGTTAGGGCTGTGCAATATATGAATATGTATCTAGCACCTCGATAACGATATTTAGATTTCTATCCGTCCGATATATCGTTTGAAAATAAAATAAGGGACTTAATTGCGGAGAAATTAAAATACTGACTTAAAAATACATAATATTTCATGGCTCTGTGTGATGGGTGAGTGTTTTAAATTTCAAGATATTTTCTGCATTCTTTAAACAATGATTTAATTTTGAATTATAGTAAAAGGGAATAATTCACAATTCCACCAAAGGTAAATGTGGGCCCCTTTGTCAGTTAGGTCTCCGGATACCCTCCCCTATAAAGTTTTCAAAACTTATACTACTACCATTCAGAACGGGGTCCTTCCAAGGACCCCCTGCTCTCTTTCTGACAAAGCTGACATGGCCTCTCGTAGGCCCATAAAAGTGAACGTGTATTGGTTAAGAAAGCATCCTAATGCAACAATTAAAAGTTAACCATCGAGGTATCAACACAATTCATAGTTCAAATAAAACATAAACTGTTCATATTGCGCTGAATAAAATGTTTAAGAAAAATACTAAACAGAAGTATTTCATTTGAAAAAAAGGAAAAACAAAAAATCCTAATAAGAATCCTTTGGTCGCACATTTATCGCACAAAAGGGAGCGCAACTCAATTTTTTGAATTTCGAAGGAATATAACTTTAATTTTGATATTAAGAGAAAAAATATTAATGCCCTTCATAACACACGAACGAGCTGAAGAAATCTTGTTTCACTTGCAACCACGAAACTGAAACTTTCCAATTTCGCCAGAGAAGTCGCACATATGAGTTGACAGAACTTCTGGGGCATGCACGAAAATAAGGTTTTTATGTAAGTTCTACACATTAACGTATTTGAAGTCATAAATATTATAGCAAAGCGAATCCAAGCATACTTACGGTTTTACTTTACGTCGGTAGTTCATTGCAGCTCTTTTGTTTGGTATTTTTTGACTTCCGTTTAAGAGTCGTCATCAAATACCGGAATTGAAAAAGTGAAGAAATTTTCGTATTCGTTTTTGGGTTAAATTGCTTGTGAAATAATGACATTGATGAGATAATTGATTTACCTAATAATATGGATTATAGATTGGATCTGCTGAAGAAAAATTAATTGCATTTTAAAAATCAATATTAAAATATGTGTATCATTAAAACACAATAGTTTTCAATTTATTATATATTTTAATTAACCGAATAACGATTTTATTAATGCAAATTCAGTTTCGTCAGATTTTTGCCAAATATGGCAGAGAGGTCCTTTGATACTCAGGAATTCACATAAGTTTTTTCTCATCAAAATGGAGTGTATAGGGACTACTTCCATAGCTTACGAGGATGCAACGCTGCGCTGTTTGAGGAGCCTGCAATTTTCGACCGATTTCCGAAGCTGAAATTTGACCAGAAATATAGTTCAGTTTGAACCGATAGATGAAGTTTTTAGCGTTACCAACAAACCGCGCTATTGCATTTGTTTGCGTGTTAAAAAACGAGGTTTTGCTTTCGCTTTGAAGAGCAAATAATTGATAAAATTGAAGCTGAAAGGAAATATTGTTGGATACTTTAAAGTTCAGCTTCGAAAGTACGTCAATAAAAGAATATCCCTCCAAATAATGTTCATAATAAGTTTTAAATAGTGCTTTAAAGGAAATGTTTTATCAGACCCAACCCGTTACACATTTTTAAATTACGTAAAATAAAAACATATTTTAAATCAAATTGCATTATTACTATGAGCGTATCTAGAGGGCGGCAAGGGAGGACAGCCGTACCTTTAAATTGGAAAACATGTTTTAAAATAAAGCATGAATTTTCAAAAAATTGATAATTGACATTTGTTTCAATTTCTCAATTTATTGATAACTAGCATTACCCGCACAGTGATGCCCGTGCTAAAAATTTAATGGAAGTTCGTTGAATAAAAAAAATTGACGCCCCCTTTCTCTCTGATGTAAAATGATCATTTTTCTTTGACTTTTTTAAACTTGCGGCAAGTTTTGGTCATCAATAAACAATTTCCAAAACATTTGACTGCTTCAATTATACAGTAACTTGCCAAGTTTAAATCTGGGATCAAAGAAAGTAAAAAAATGTTTTCAAAATGAATTGAAGGACACGGGGCAGTCCAATTTCCATGAGGAACTGTTATGGAATTTGTTATCCGTTGAGATTAGAATCTTGTCGATGACACCGTCTACCCATAACCTTATTTCGATCGAACTTGGCTACTTTTCACATTCATATTTTGTTTGGATATCATTAAGTTTTGAAAGCTAAATAATAGTAATGTTCTTCTTTAGAGTTAAATGTAAAAGCGCATACAAACACAACTTCCATCCCCCCTGCTTTTATGATGCCCTGGTTTCTTTTCATTAGTAATTTCGAAGATATTTCAATAACTGGGGGGGGGGGGGGTAACGCTATTGTCAGTTATGGGCTACAATTGTTTGCTTCTGTCACTATCAGCAAAGCCATGGCCGAAGTGCATTAGCCCTTATTTTTGGCCTCCAGAAATTTGGCGACAATTGGGAAAATTTCTAAGACTCTTAGTTTTCAAACTCTTCCCGCAATTTCTGCATTGTCTGGGGCAATTATCATAACGTAGATCATAAAATATGCAGAATTGGCGAAAACATTTCCCCATTGCTTATAATTCCGTGACGCCAAGTTTGTGGACCTTTAAGAAATGAAAATGAAGCAAAGCTAAAAGACATAACCATGGCAATGCGAAACAAAACATCAGTAATTTTAATGGAGATTAGATTTATTCGAACTTTATTTTTAACGACTTGTAACTTTTTTTTCCTTTGGAGATAGAAGGTTATTTTTATACCAAAAATCAAGATATTTCTGGAGTAAAAAATGTCGCTTTTTCCATCGGTGTCAAAAAGAAAACTGTAGGACAATTCCTTCACTTTTTATTGATAGATTTAATGAAGAAAGTATCGCCAAAATTTCAGCTAAGCCTAAAAAAGTTTAAGATAAAAACGCAAATTGCTCCCGTCGTAATAAAGTTAGAGCATTGAAACAACGTGGAAAAAAGAACATAAAACGTGGAAAATTCTGCCCTTTCCAACAATATAAAATATTAATATGTGCAAGTAATTTTTCACCCCTTTAATAGCCAATAATAGGCAATTTACGTGAAATTTGGGCCTAAATTGAAATAAAAAAAGAACTATTTATCGGATTTTTTTCGAATTATAGCCTATGTTACTCAGTAAGAAGGCACCTTTCACACATTGAAAGAATTTTTCAAATAGTTGCAATACTTCCGCAGAGTACCTTGAACATATAAACACACAAAAATTCGTCCTCTTCTTTATAATATTAGTATAGATTTGACTCTAGTGCCTAGAGCCAAATCTATGCTAAGATTATATATAGATTTCCACTTTTAAAGTGTAAATTTTTCTTTGGGAGCTAAAGCAAATATAGATAATTTCAACTGTGTGTCTTAGTCATATTAATTGTAATTGGCATCGAGGGGGGATTTTTTAATTATTTATTTATTACTCCATTTTATTTTTTTATTTTATTGTTTACATTTTATTTCATTTAATTTTTTAGTTTGCGTGTTTGTGTGCCGGTATTTGTGGTATGTCATTGGCACAGAACTTTTCGAATAAAGCAATAATTATAATAGTACATTACTCATAAGTAAGTAAATAAAAATATTCAAAAAAATATATAAATTTCAGGAAAAAACAAGAGCAATAAAAAAGGAACAAAGGGTCGAGATTTTTTAATTTGGTAGTGGGGGAGGGGGCACCCCTGATTGGCTTGGATTCTCACTAAAAAATGAAAATTTTGATTATCTTGATAGGTCCGCTATTTCAGAGGGTAGGAGAAACAGAAAAGCAACTGTAAAATCTCTCTACTAAATTAGCGGGATGATCGTCCCCTCCTGCTCCCCCCTTAAAATTTAATGTTTTTAAAGAGGTGCGAATATTTTTTATTTTAAATACATTTTGAATTTTAGAGCTTAAAAGAAAGCCTATGCCAAAGCATAAGATGTGATGTTATTAAGCAATTTTATTCAGTACATATACATGGCCACAGGGATCCCAACGCCCCCCCCCCCTACAGGACTGATGGAATTAGCTCCCCTATAAAATTATCCTCCTTCAAAATTAGAATGCCGGAATTGGCACCATGAGTGCCCCCTTCATAGGCACTTCTGACACAAAGAGACAGCACCGCTGTTTCTTAGTTGTTGTTTTTTTTTTTGGGGGGGGGGGTAATTTTAGAAGGTTTTCAATCTTATTTTACTGCTACTACAAAGCCCATCCGCCCTATACAGACCTCTCAATTGCTATGAAACACTCCCAAAGAACAAAGCTGTCCAAACCCTCTAAAATGACCCTCCTAAAGCAAGCGGGTTATTAAAGGAGATTGCCTCATTGATCTTATTATTTTCCGGAGAAGGGAAGGTGGGTAACTTTTGAAGGCTTTTTATAGTGCAATCTCAGTTATGAGCCCCAGTGGGCTCTCCTAACAAATCCCACGCTATATCTATCCTGTACTATCTAAAAAGGTAAAACTAAAAACTTGAAGAGTGGTTCTGATAAAAAGATGTATGATCTTGAGATAGTTCATTTCTGTGTGGAAAAAGATAGGAATGCCACGATGGGGACTCCTGGCAGAAATTGCTTGAGGGGGAGAGATTTTAAAAATTTATAAAATCTCATTTGGGGGGGGGGTCTTGTTGCCCGGGTCGTCACCATAGCATTGCTCCATAGCATTTTGAGAGACATCTGGGGAAATACTTCTGATTTGGGTCCACAAGGGGGTACAAGTGCAGTCTTTTCCCCTGAAATTGACAGGGGGTAAGTTGTGTTGTCTTGTCATTGGGGGCCGCTCATAGCATTCGAATGAGTGATAAAATACATACCGCATGATCTCAGTAGCGGATCCAGACGATCCTGTTGGGAGCGATGAATGAGTCATGTAGTATAGAGGGGGGAGGTGACCTTTGAAAATAAAATTTTCCCAAACTTTATTAACTGAAGCATGACGTGGTTTTTTTTTTTTTTTTTTTTCAAAATATGTAATGATTCGAAGGGTTTGAAGAAAGTTGTAAGTGTTTCAAGCACGAAGAATAATAAATTGAAAGAAAAAAAAGGAAGATTTCTCCTACTAATGTTCTAGATACTGGTCTGGATCAGGATCCATCATCCAAATTAAACCCTCCAACTTCTTAATTTGTTTGAGGACTCGTGAAGTATTTTCAGTAGCCATTTAGGTCCTCAATTGTACTTTTTTCCTTATGAACGAAAGGTTGCAGTGTCAAGATGGCTCCTTTTCTACCAGTCTTTGTATCGAACAACAATGAAATACAAATATTGCATTTGTAAATAAAATTTGAAGATAGTTATTGATTTTTTTGTTTGAGCTGTTTAACATTCGCTCATAAGTAAGAGAGTAGTAGGAGAGTTTGCAGGCACTCCCTGAAATTTTTTGTTAGGAATGCATTTTTAGACCATCTGGTAGTTAATAGGAGGATTATTTTATTATAAATGTGAATATGTGTTTGACATCTCATTACGTCAGAATATATGTTGTTTTACTTTTCCTTCAGAAAATTTAACAATTTTTCAACCTTTTTTTTTTTGCTCATGCCCCTTTTAGAATTGTCATGTTCCCAGAAGGGAGGAGCACGCACCCACATCTTACTGATTTTTTTTCGCTAAAACGTTATTTACATGCATTTTGTTGAAGTTTACAGATAGAAAAAGGCGCTATTTTATAGTCCTCATTAATCACTGTTCTTATGGTTTTACTTTTGCACTGTTTCAATTCATTAGGTTCTTCGTGAAACATTTAGCGTAAACAAAATATCTGAAAAGAAAACCTGAAATTTTTTCAAAACTATTACTTTTAAAAATATAGATAAATCCGCTGTACTTTGAATAAATTCAAAAAAAAAATTTATTGCAAAAACTTTGTTTGAAACAAATTTAATTTATGTTTTCAAATGCTTTGCTAATTCTAAAATTTATTCTGAATATTTATTTATTCTTCAATGAATTATGAAATCAGCATGTTTTTAAGTCCGAAAAAACAGTTCCCTGATAACTTCATTGACGTATCGATAAGTGGGGGAGGGGGAGTGATCTGTAATTTACTTTATCAACCCTGTGTCTGCTTTTGATTTTCAGAATGATAATGCTAATGCTGCATTTTGCACGAAAACAAAATGTTTTTGAACTCGTGATTGCCTAAAAAATTTCCTGATATTAAAGAAAAACATTTTTTGCAACAAAAATAAAAAAAGAATATAATTGTAAAAAAAAAAAAATAATAATAATAATTAATTTGAGTTTTAAAAAAAATGTCCATTTACTTAACGATATTTGGGGGATAGAAATTAGAGGTTCTTAAAACAAAACGACAAACCACTTCGATACCCCACCCCCTACCCTTTTAAAAATAAAGAATTTGAGCTTATAAATAGTGCATGCTTAATCTTTTGAACCGTTAATATTGCCCCTTGATAACAAGAACCAAAATGAATTCAAACCTATTAACACACTTTGTCAATTCACATACATTCCCTTAAGAGCTATCTTGCTGACGTGAAAATCTCGATTTTACAAAACTTCATAACTCAGTCAATTTTGGTTTTTGGTCGTAGAAGAGCGATTTTTTTTTTTTTTAAGTTGTAAATGTTAGTGCATCTGGAATGTTTTACTAAATATCATTGCTAAAACTAGGGGACTGTATAAAAAGTTAAATTTTAACTTTTTCAAAATTTGATTTTTTGACAAATTTCATGAATTTTGAGTCCTTGCCTAATTTAAAGATTTTTTCAAAATGCAACTATTTGCTTATCTCTAACGGTTTAGGAATCGGCTGTTGATCCACTTTAAGGGTGGACACCCTGTATACTGTCTGATTTTTTAATAAAGAAAGGCATCAAGTTCAAAAGTTTAGATTGTAATTTGAGTGTAATAATACAATTTTATTTTAGGTGCCTCATTCTGCTCTTGATACCCAGACTCGTGATAACCTGTGGCCTGTCATTTACCAGTGGCACAAGCGAGTTGAAGAATTCCAACTGTCAAATAATTATGGTCTATTCAGAAGGTAAGTTTCATGAATTTGAAAGTGCTAATTATATTTTGTGCTTATATATATTGCTGTTGCTGTAATTTTTTTAGTATTTGTTTGAAAATTCATTTAGTGCTAAAAAAGTTAATTCGATGGATATTTGAAATTGCATATTAAGTTGTTGAAAAGTGCTCCAAGTCTGTGTCATGAAGAAATCTGTTCTGAATAAAATTTTTACAACAAATTTATGCCAACAAAATGGCAGATAAAGTGAATTTACCACTTTATCCACCAGTTTGTTGACACTCCCAGCTTCAATAAGAGGACATCTGCCTCCAGCTCAGTTTTTTTACTATTCCTTAAATGAGAAGTAATAAGAACGAAACTGCAGTCTCAGGATATGCAGGGCCAATCCTAGGGTATCGGCCGCCCGTGTGCAAAGACCTAACATGCCACCCCTCAAGAGTAATTTGCATGTTTTGACTCATCTTTAATCTCCATATAAATCTTTCTTCAAATTTTCATACCAATTTCTAATTTAAAAAAGAAAGGAGAAAAAAAACAGAAGAATGATTAACTTATAAAAAAGAAAGGAAGAAAAGTTTTATAGTAAGAAACTCCTTAGGTATAATTTACGTATATCTTTGAAGAAAGTAATAGATACCAAAATTTACTAGTCTTAAAAACCCATTTTATTAGCTGTCTTCGGTGACATCAGAGGAAGGACGGAGGAGGGGGGAAGCGGGGGGGGGGGGGGAATCAGGGGAGGGGGGAGTACTCCAAGAAAATTATTGAAATTGGTGTATGAAAAATAGTTTTAGTTAATCTCTGGTTGTGTTCGGTTGTAAGACAAAAGAGTCGGGTATACTCAAGGTGCAAAGAGAAATTTTCGAAATTGACGTCAAACATCGCAATTTTAGGAACTTTTTCGAGACTTCAGGAGATAGTAATGTTGATGCTCTTTCCTAAAGTTCTTTCCAAATTGAAATCAGTTTGAAGCTATTTTTTGTGACCGCAGCGTAAGAAGGATCGGTGCTTTTTCCGAAACTGAAGTTCTAAACACGCAATTTTGGGTTATCTTTGTTGACGTTGCTAGAGGGAGGGAGATTCAATCGTTTTTCATCAAAGGTTTTCGAAATTAAAGTTTAAAACGCAAATTTAGGCTGTCTTTGGTGACGGTAGGAGATCTGGCGGCTTTCCTGCGGTAATTTCTCGGCACTATTGTTTCAAAAACCCATTTTTGGCTATATTTGAAAACCATAGGGGAAACGTGAAAATATTCCGCACCGAAATATTTTTCGGGACTAAAATCCAGAATAGGCTATTTGTTAGAAGGATGGGTTTTGGGGTTCCAAGCGGATGTTTCTAGAAGCAATTTTATACTAACTTTGGTGACGTTAGCGAAACTGGGAAGCTTTGGTGGATCTTGCGGATATTTTTCGATATTAATATCTGAAAAATAAAACTATAGTCCACCTTACCTCGACGATTGATGGATATGCACTAGCGCGGTAAAAAGTTACATAAGCCAAGCAGTTCTCCTCCGGAATTTTTTAGAAATTGAAAATCCAAAAATGTATTTTAGTCATTGTTTGATAACGATGGGACTAAGAGCGTGCGGGGGTTCAGTACGCTCTCACGAGCTGTTTTTAGAAACTGAAGTCAATTTCAGGCTATTTTAGGCAGGAAATGTTCTGTGGCTCCACGGAACAGTCTAAAAACGAAATTTTGAGGTATAATGATTGCATTGGAGAAAAAGGGGATCCGGGGTCCTTCCTCGAAAGTTCTTGAAACTAATGTCTGAAAAACGCAATTTTAGTTTGTTTTTCAATAAATTAAGTGAGAGGGGGTGGGATTAGGGGCTTCTCGAAAGACTGTCTTCGGTAGTAATTGCAAAAAGTCCATCGCAAAAATTTCGAAAACGAAATCCGAAAAATGTCATTAAGCAATTTTTAAAAACATTAGGAAAGGCTGTAATCTAAAATCACATTTTAGATTTCGAAGCCAACATTTTTAGGCTATGTTTGATTAAGTGAAGGTGGAAGGGATGAATCAGAGACTTAATTGGATTCTTAAGATCAGTGGTTCAACCAGTGAAATGTTCCGAAATCAAAGTCCTAGAAACGCAATTTTAAGTCTTCTTTAGTCTCACCAAGGAGGTCATGGCATCCTTAAGAGCCCTGTCCTCCTACCTGATTTGAAACCGGGCAGTTCATTCGGGATTTTAATTAGAAAAAATTGCAGTAAAGTGGGAAAATTACAAAAGTTTAGTTTATCATTCATATATGTTTGACCCTCAAAGGAGTCGCAATTTTCCACTTTCTTCACATGCATCCACGATTATTGAACACAGATTTTGTTGTTTGAAATGCTTATGATGAGAGTATCTAAACAGTATAGCTATATATATACAGGGTGAGTTCGATCGAATCTGCCATACGAAAAAGGGTGATAGAAGAGCCCAAGCGGAGCATAGAACCACCCATTATCGTGTCCAATCCTTAACAGTAACCGAGTTTTGGTAAATTTAAGGAAAATGAGTAAAAAAACAAAATTCTGAGAAAACGACTGATTTCTGAAATTCCTGTAGGACCTACAAAGAAAATAAGTACATATTTGGAAAGAGCAGACTAAATCCTACAAAATGATACCTTTCGCGTTAAGATAGTCGCATTTTACTGAGAGCTACAAGCTTTGAAACATTGGACACACTCAGAATTAAAATAGTGCCAACGTCTTTAATCGACATTTTCAAAAACAACCGTAAGAGCTACAATCGGGCAAATCTACCAAAAACTGGCCCATTTTATTGGCTTTCAGATGATACAACAACAAATCATATTGGGCTTCAAGTTCAGCTGAAAGTCAGGCTTTTGTTTGAAACAGTGTAAAAATCTGCATTCGTTAAAAAGGGAAAACCAGCAAAGAGTCGCACTTTTCTGTTTTGAATTTTCTGTTTCACGATAGCATGTTGCTTTCTTTGTTTAAGAAAATGATATTTTTATATAAAAATAATAGTTTTAACATTTAATTTAGAGAAAAAACACATGAGATAACGTTTCGTTGAAATGAAAGAAGCATTACTTTCCCGTGCTTTTCACAAAGGGAAAATCAATAACAAAAAAATGTTACACCAACATCGATTAGTACATTTAATAAACCTGCAAAATTTACAATAGCTGCTGAAATTGGTCGCCGCCACATCTGATACACGCTCTTGCCCTTTTGCGAACGGAAACAACCGTTGCTCTTAGAGAAATTTCATTCCTTAGTTTCCCTACTGCTTCAACAAGCCGGTCGCTCAATTCTTTCAAACTTGCTACTTCTATTTTGTAAACTTCTTGTTTTAAGAATCCCTAAACAAAGAAGTCCACTGGCGTCAGGTCTGGGGATCTAGGGGGCCAAGGGATGGGGCCCATACGACCAATCCATTGGGGATACTGTTCAGTTAGAAATTCCCGAACGGCATTTGAAGAATGTGCAGGGGCTCCATCGTGTTGGAAAATGATTTCTGCCCTCTCCTGAACAGGAATAGCATCAAGAAGGTCAGGCAAATGATGTTCAATGAACTCTAAATATGTGTTTCCTTTTAGGTTACCTCGAAACACATACGTACCAATTAAATGATCTCCTATTACGCCAATCCAAACATTTATGCTGAATCGAATTTGGAATGATGAGTTTTGGGTTAAGAAAGGATTATGTTCAGTATAATGATGCCAGTTATGCAAATATATGATGCCCCCTGTAGTGAACAACGACTTGTTGGGCAATTCAAACTGATAGCTCAATCAAAACCCGAAGTTCAAAGAACTAAAAGTAGGTTTTAAGCTAGCAAACCCAACTGAAAATTTGTGGAATGATCTGCTCGGGAAGAAAGGACATACAGACACATATTTAACAATTAAATAAACATTGTATTAAACAATAAATATGTCAAAACATGGAAATAATAACAAGTGTAAATAAAATTCACATTCCCCAACGATTGAATAAAAAATCCCCCCAAAAATATCAGTAGGAAACATTTCTTAAAAATAGTATCGTTTAAAGTTCCAGTAAAATTGATAGGACTTGATTAATATAAGTACAACCTTGAGTACAATGCCATAAACAGAATAATTCATACGAACGAGTTAAAAAGTTCATACCAAACAAGCTATTCCTTCCTTAAAAGTTGGCACAACATGTGAGGGCACGATCCACCAATTTGGATCCCATATCAAAATTGTCCGTGACCATTCCATGCCACCATGCTGAATTCAGAAAAGAAACCTGTCCTCCTGGACAACAGGAACCATCCGTCCATCTAATGAACATCCAATCCAGCTCTCGAGCGTGGACCTTCCATGGTCCTGTTTGTTAGGCCTTTTCACAGCAAAAAAAAAAACAACTTTATTTAAACTCTCAATTTTAGAGAGAAAATCCCTCACTTAGAAACTCATCTCAAGGCAACAGCTGGAACATGCCCGCATTTCTAGCTGGGCTCAACGACAAAACTTCCTACATCTTTTAAAAAGAATCCACTATACTACGTGGAACTCCGGAGCACACAGCTCCCAGGTACAATCTCAGCACCTCAGAAAAACATCGGACTGCAGTCACAACATAGTAAAACAAGAGGTGAAACAATAAGAGAATGATTGATTGAGAGTTCACACTTAAATAGCATTCCCTATCTCCCTACGCGATGGCGTGACGTATATCAAAAAGCATGCATAAATTACATTGAGGAAACAACTCAACACAGTTTACAGTTTAAAACTAAATTCTTTAAAATTGTTTCCCACATGCATACAGCAAGAATCTACTCAACATCTTTCCTATGACGTCACATCATCGTGGCGGGTCAACAAACGCATGCTACACATGCAGGGAATGTTGGCTCTGGGGAACGATTCGAGCGCCGGTAAAATAACGGGATGACTTTCAAAGTTCGAAAAAAGAAGGAAGTAAGTTCTGGAAACTTTTCTAATCCTTCTAAAACTTTAGGAATTTCTCCAAGAAAAAAAAATAATGGCTCTAGGCCAACACGACTCATCTGTCCACAATATCTTTCTTAGAAAATGGTGATCTTCAGTGTCTCGGGCTAGTAGCCATCTGCAAAATGTTACCCGCTTTTCTAAATCTGAATTGCACAGTTCTTGTACTAGAGTAAAATGATACAGGCGATACTTGTTTTGGTGCAATGTTTTCATCACTTTACGTTGTGATAGTCCATTTTCTATAGCAATCGAGCGTGAACTCACATTTTGGTTTTCCACTACTCGGTACAGCACATACTCCTCAACATTGGCAGAACGGTGATCCTGTCCCCTCTCGAACAACGTACCAAATGAACCTGTCTCTCTGAGCTTTCGATGTATAGAGGCAAACACATCTATTAGATGCAGAACGATGTGGGTAACGGAGCCAGTATTCTTTCTCGGCTCTGCGAGCATTACCATCACAAAATCCGTACACGAAATGCATATCAGCATACTCTTCGTTAAAAAATCGAGACATACCCAAAAATCGAGAAAAGAATATAGCAACTTATCTTTAGAAACTTTAACGAAAACTTTCAAAAACTAAAAACACACTCTCTACTGACTTACTGTAAAAAGAATCATAATTCTAGCAATTTTCAAAACACATTTACAAAATATCAGAAAGAAGCAAACAATACATAAAATATTATGACAAATGAATAATTCTGTTTAGTTTTTATCATTAATTGTTTTGTTAAACAAATGCTTTTTATTTTCAGACGATATTTTTCACAATCATAAATCGTAATCGGAAGTCTTTTGATGGGTCTGTATACGTTTTAAGGTCTTATAATGCAGGAAGCTCTATATTTAGAGTTCATTGAACATCATTTGCCTGACCTTCTTGATACTATTCCTGTTCAGGAGAGAGCGGAAATCATTTTCCAACACGATGGAGCCCTTGCACATTCTTCAAATGCCGTTCCGGAATTTCTAACTGAACAGTATCCCCAATGGATTGGTTGTATGGGCCCCATCCCTTGCCCCCCTAGATCCCCAGACCTGACGCCAGTGGACTTCTTTGTTTGGGGATTCTTAAAACAAGAAGTTTACAAAACAGAAGTAGCAAGTTTGCAAGGATTGAGCGACCGGCTTGCTGAAGCAGTAGGGAAACTAAGGAATGAAATTTCTTTAAGAGCAACGGTTGTTTCCGTTCGCAAAAGGGCAAGAGCGTGTATCAGGTGTGGCGGTGACCAATTTCAGCAGCTATTGCAAATTTTGTAGGTTTATTAAATGTACTAATTGAAGTTGGTGTAACATTTTTTGTTCTTGATTTTCCCTTTGTGAAAAGCACGGGAAAGTAATGCTTCTTTTATTTCTACGAATCGTTATCTCGTGTGTTTTTTCTTTTTATTAAACTGTTAAAACTGTTATTTTTATATAAAAATATTATTTTCTTAAACAAAGAAAGCAACATGCTATCGTGAAACAGAAAATTCAAAACAGAAAAGTGCGACTCTTCGCTGGTTTTCCTTTTTTTAACGAATGCAGATTTTTACACTGTTTCAAACAAAAGGCCTGAATTTCAGCTGAACATGAAGCACAATATGATTTGTTGTTGTATCATCTGAAAGCTAATGGAATAGGCCGGTTTTTGTTAGATTTGCCCGATTGTAGCTCTTACGGTTGTTTTTGAAAATGCCGATTAAAAATGTTGGCACCATTTTAATTCTGAGTGTGTCCAATATTTCAAAGCTTGTAGCTCTCGGTAAAATGCGACTATCTTAATGCGAAAGGTATCATTTTGTAGGATTTAGTCTGCTCTTTCCAAATATGTACTTATTTTCCTTGTATGTCCTACAAGAATTTCAGGAATCGGCCGTTTTCTCAGAATTTTGTTTTTTCCCTCATTTTCCTTAAATTTACCAAAACTCGGTTACGGTTAAGGATTGGACACGATAATGGGTGGTTCTATGCTCCACTTGGGCTCATCTATCACCCCTTTTCGTATGGCAGATTCGATCGAACTCACCCTGTATATATATATATATATATATATATAATATATAAATAAATAAAAAATGTCTTGTTTAGGTCTATAAAAGCTTGCCGGGTAAACATTAGTGACCGCCCTCGGTGTTCCTTTCAAAAGGCACCCTTTCTTGCTTCAGGGGAGGGGGCATTTCCCTCATTTCCCCTCCCCTGTATCCATGCCGGTTCTGTCACAAATTTTGCAACCAAATGAAGCATGTGTGTAAAGAGTAAATATTAATGGACAATGAACCAACGCAATGTTCCCAAACATGTTATTTTTCTTAAGCTATGCTATATGCTATCGGAAAATCGACACTTACTTTGATAATTTAACATTAAAAATTCAGCATATTTATTTGACTTATTATAAGTTATCTTGTGAGAAATTCTTGAGGATTTTTTCTTGAATATAAGAACTACATGATGCGGCCTGCGGCCGCCCCTTGCTTTGGCTGCCCTTGTGCGGTGCACACTCTGCACACCTGCTAGGATCGGCCCTGAGGATATGATAGCTGGGCTGTCTGGTATATCGCATGTAGTTCTGCCTTGGCCCTGGCTTAGGGGCAGTGTGGTGGTGGGGGGGGGGATTTCCTTTTTATGGGATGTGTTAAAACAGATCACCACAGTTCTTTTATAATTTCAAGAAAATAAATATGTTATTTGTTTCCATTTACATTGCCTGGATGTACAATTCTTTGCTTAGTTTATTTTTTCAAATGGCAAAACATTAGAAAGCAAATTTAAAGAATGAGTAATTAAAATGATTCCATTTTGTAAAGGATGACTGGTGTTGATGGTCGACCAGAAATTGTGATAGAAGGTAGCTATACAGGCACTACTGGATGGAAGGAATATCACTTTTTGTATAAACCTGGAGCTGTGTCTGAAAGACCACCTGTCCTTAGTAAGTTATTGTCTAGCATGTTCTTCTGCATTAATTTGATGCTACAGTAAAACCTGTAAAGTTGACCACCTTTGTAAGTTGACCACCTGTCTATGTTGACCGCTTTTGTCAGGAACGAAATTAGTCCTTTCTCGTATAATGAAGGAAAACCTCTGTAACTTGACCACCTTTCTATCTTGACCACCTGTCTATCTTGACCACTAATGTACCTCAAATTTGGTTTGGAGTATTGTAAAAAACCCTTTGTAAGTTGACCACTTGGATTGTTTTTTAAAACTTAATTTAGCAAATTATTTTATTATTTTTTTATAGCTTTCCAAGAATATTTTTGATGCCAGACCAGCATTTTACCAACTAAATAAAACAGCAGCATAACTAAAGCTCCTTGTAAGTTTAACCCACATTGGAAAAATACTAAGAACCCTTTTATTCTCCAAACTTGTTTTTCTTTTGTTGTTCTATTTGAGATTACCTTTTGTACTCTCTGTTCAATGAAAACATGTGTCAGTAGAAAAGTACAAAGTATTTTTTTTCCAGTTGCAATATTTTGTGGCAGCACTGGAATTGTGCTAAAGTAAAAGTTACTTGCATTGCAGTATTTCTGGTGCAAGGGATTAAGAACTAGGACATTTATTTTCAACTGCCTTTTAGAACTATTAAGAGTCCAGCTTGTTGCTCTTTGTGTTATAGTTTTACATAAAATGGCTTCAAAAAGAAAGTTAGTTGAACTTGAGATTGATAAAAAAATATGAAGTATTAAAATTAATTGAAAAGGGAGAAATCCAGAGAAAATTAGCTGACACATATGGAATTTCCAAAACTACAAACTTCAATAGGGAGTTATTTTGTTGAAAAGTAGGTCATCATGGTTATAAATGTATTAAATGTATATGAGAAAAAAAATAATAAGCAAAAAATTTTTTATTTTTGATTAGCAATAATTTTTTAGGAACTATTAATACCAAATAACTTTTTATAAACAATGATTTATTTTTATTTATTTATTTTTTGATCAATTTACTGAAATTTTTAAATTTACATGACACATTATACGTCATTCTGAGAAAATAACCTCTAAAAATATTTGAATAGCATTTTAAATTATTGTTTCAAAGTAATGTTAAACAATGAAAGTGAGTTGAGCGGAAAGAGTTAGTGTCAATTAGTCAAAAAAAGAATATGTGGTGTAAGAAATGACAAAAAAAAATCATTACCCCTCTTCATAAGTTGACCACCAAAGTACTGCACCGCAAGTGGTCAACTTACACAGGTTTTACTGTATTCGTTTTGATTCTTCCATGACTTTTTCTTTACATAATTGAACAGTTCCTCATCAGCCTCGACTAGACTGGCAGATGTGGTTTGCTGCCTTGGGAACTTATGAGCACAATCCATGGTTTGTCAGCTTTATTTATCGTTTGCTTGAAGGAGAAAAAAGTGGTAAGATTTTATAATCTTCTCAATCATTTCATTCAATGAAACAAAAATAAAAAATATTTCATTTTAGAATTTTTTTATTACAGTTTTAGAACTTTTGGATAAAGATCGTCTACCTTTTCCTGCCAACAAACCTCCTAAACATATCAGAGCAATACTTTATAAATACTCATATACATCTCCAAATGAATCAGGAAAGTAAGTAGTTTTTATGTATGAGCCTTTAAAAACTTAATCAGTGTTGAGTCCATTCAAATGTTTTGAAGTCTACTGACTTCTAACGGAATAATTCTTAAAAACTTCCAGAAAAGAACCATTTTCCCACCTTATCTGTTTGCAATAAATTGAATTGACTCAAGTGCATTACTTTTACTTTTATCTTATCAGCTATTTAGCATTTAAGTAACATACCACTTGGATTTCATAGAGATTGAGGATTTGTTTCTGCAGCGAAACTTGATTTTTCAACTCAAAGGTTGTTTTATTTTGAAAAGGAATATAATGACATAAATGACATCTCTCCAGTTTCCAAAACTGTTTTAGAACGAGAAAAGTGGTTTTTACCTTCCAAAAGTGTGCTAAAGCTAAAGGAGTGCAATCTAATCCTTTCGTATTTACTGCAATTGTCGTAATGAGTATTTGAAATATTATTCTCCAAAATTTTCATTTAAAAATATTTTACGCCAATAACTTGGTTACATAAAAACTTCCCTATGTAACAGTTGGTAGAATTAAAGAAATTCACATCAGTACCAAAACGACTAATTTCAGTTCCATTTATAACTCGAAGGAATGTTATTAAATGTGTAATATTTAGGTGTAAAAAAAAGGCTTTAAAAAAATTTCATTTTTGCGTATAAGTTTTACTTGATGTTTTAACAAAAATTATTTTTTAAATCAGATTAAAGAACAATAAATTGATGATTGAATGTATGCACTTATAGTTTAAAACTTGTGCACTTTCTTTTTTTAATTCATGTTTTTAATGTAATTTAACCTGTAACTACAAAAAATTGTCATTTATTGCATTTAAATGAATTATTGCACTATATTTTGAACACTTTCATTTGCGCACATGCATAAATGTCAAAAAATTGGGTTACTATTATGGGAAAAAAAATCATGCATACAGATTGAAGAATTCAAATTCTATGTAACTAGATTAGAATCAACTGTATAAGTAAGTTACATATATATTTATGCTTTAATGTTCACATTGAATAAATATTCAATATAAAACATTTTTGTTCTGATTTTGATATTTTATTGCAATATACAGTTTTTCTGAAAGTTTAGTTTTGGACACTTTTGAATAGTTTTGGACTCAAGGGTTTTGACAGGAAAACCACGGTTTTTACAGTAGTGTCCAAAACCTTGCCAATCTGGTATGCAGACTTCTAAACTTGATTTTACTATAGTGACTGTAACTTTTTCTAGGAAAAACTCTGATTGGTGGACCCGCCGTAAAGTACGAGAATACTTCAACAGTGCTAATCTAGATGATAAACAAATGACTGAATTTTTGAGTGCTGCAGGAATTCCACTGGTAAGAATTCAAGTACTGCTTTAAAGTATTTTTATATGATTCCATGTTAGAGAAATCCTGCAAAAAAAAGGGGTGGAAAATAGAGCTAGACCCATTTTATCATAATTAATGCTTAATTTTATCATAAAGTTATCAAAAGTCTTGGTTCGTAAGTCTTGCCTTTCTGTGGCAATAATACTAGCAGTTATTTCTAAATACTTTATTTTCAACATCAAATTTAGCACCAAAGTAGATTGCTGTGTTAGTTGAAAATGGCACATGATTCACTGAGTGCTATGACATAGCAAACCTCAACAGCCAATATTTTGGCATATCTAGTGTTGCTTCTTGTCAACTATGAATTGCTTTGCTACAATATCCTTTTCCTTACAAAAAGTTGCAACGGCTAGTACTAGCATTTATTTTATCATCTCCAAAAGTTTGATATACATTTAGTGCTTAACACATGTAACAAATCCTTCTGTAGATTTTTGCTTGCTCTTAGAACAAAAGAGTCAATCTGTACTTTAAGAAGCTTGATTAGATATGGCTGGAACTTTTCTTGATGAGCTTCAGTATCCAGAGGAAAATTTTTACGGAACTGCTGATGAATTAGTTTGTAGTCTTGCTTTAAATTGGCACTTTTAACAAGAGTTGCAATTGAAGCTAATCAGGCAGAGTAAAGCAATCTTGTTCAGGCCACTCGGTGGAAAAAGCTTCCTCGATTAATTAGCAACTTTATGCATTTAGTGTTTGCATGTAGGCAAAAGAAGGATCATGAGCCTCAATAATTACTAACAAATTTTGAAGAGTCAAAAAAGAAAAAAAAATCCTCTCAAAACTAGCTAACCCGGTGCATGAAGACATTTTGAAAAGGAGCTGGCACAGTGGCAGATCTACAGACAAGAAAAAAAAAAGAGAAAAAAAACCTTGCATTTGCACTTGCCTTTAACATCCAAACTCAATCAACTCAATCACTCTCTGCTGCTGCATATCATAGACTGTAAACTCCATGCACTTAATCTGTTATAACTAACCATTTAGAATTCATGTCAGTCAGTATCTCAACTTATGAAATTGCTTAATTTGAAGTTGTTAAAACTGTATAATGGGAGTGTTGCATTATAGAAAATCAAAGACTTTTTGCTTTACATTGATTTTGCCAGAACTTTTCTTTCTAAATTTTTGTTTGTTTCGTAAAATTGAAAAACACTAGTTAAGCTTCAAAGTGACTGTTAAAACACAGAAATGAAGACTTTATTAAGGGTGTTTTGTATCAACTTTAAGAACATTTTTGCACTTTTGTGAAGTTTCTTTCTCCCCTTTTCTCAATTCAAAGACTAATATGCAAACTGTGATGACTGTTTTGAATGGAATTTGACTGACTTATTTGAATTTATAAATCTACAAAACTTGTGTAATTATGACTGTTTTATCGGTTTAGGACATATGGTCCCCCCCCCCTCTTGCCTGAATATTGTTGTATTTATAAATATTTGATGAAACATCAACTTCAGTAATTTTGAATGCATAACTTACTGTTATAATGTTATAAGCTTTAAAAATTTCTTAATTGATTCTTGATTTTATCTTATTTTGTTAATTTTTTTTTTTAAACTTTTTTTTTTAATGAGAAAGTCATTTATGTTCCTATTCTTAGAACACATTTAAGTAATTTATTCAGGGTGCCCCCACTCCACCCAAAACCAATCACTCACTCCTTTGCTAAATACCACCAAAAAAAAGGAGAGCTCCCCAAAAAGAAAAATGCCCCTAAAATTTTAGTGCTACAGTATGATTCAGTACCCATGATTTAGAATTGTGAATTTTGAAAAATTCATGATGTTTTTCTTTAAAATTTTGAATTTTTTCCACTAACTCTTTCATTTTAACTTTTATTATATAGCTTTTTAATTTAAATCTTTCTTTTTAGGAGAAGACTCGGTACTTGCGAGTGACAAATGCATTCCTGAAAAAAGCCTTATTCAAGATCAGAACCTATATTAAAACTATTGCTCCAACGGTATTCATTTGGTCTTTATTAGGTGCTGGCTTTTCTATAAATTTTCTTGCCCCAGTGCTGAGGTTATGAATTCCATCTCATAGCTAGATGTCTTATTGATGCATTTTAAAATGAAATTAATGTTTGTGGTATTTACTGAACATTTTTAAGTAAAGTATATGTGTAATTTTCAATGAATTTTGTACTAAAACTGCAATATCATTTGCCATTATATGATATCAAAGTACAATTGTAAACAAGCGCTTTTCACAAGTTTACTTTGCACTTGACTTTAAAACATACATGTGAATGTGTCAAGATTTTTCAAGTAATATGCTTGAATTTTCATGCATTGTTGATGCTTCATTATATACTTTCATCGTTTTGCACAAAAATAGTGTAAATCATGCAGGTCTTTGTCTTTTCATAATTAGGCATTCATGTATGATGTGAAATTCCATAGTTATTAATAATCTTTGATGTATTTTTTAAATTAAATAGCCATTACGATTTTGTAAATAAAACTTTATATTTTGTGAAACATGCCAATCAAAGCATGTTCTAAAGCTTCAAGAATATTCTCAATTACAATTTCAAATGCAAAAGAATTTTTAACTGATATGACTTGTGATGTATGAATATTAAATGTATTATTTCTTGGATTGTTTGAATTATTTTTATCCCAAATATATTTTTAAATTATGCAAATGTAATCACATGGTTTGTTCTCTATGATAATTTTACATTTGTGTTTTCTTCTACTATTGTTACCCATTCAAGTTTTCCATTAAGTTTACAGTTTCATTATATTTAAGCCAGTTTTCAAACTCCTAATGTGTTGAAAAATCTAAAGTATTGGGTTCTTTATTTTATTTTTCTTAGTTATCAAATTTAATAGTTTTTGTGTTCCACTTTTCTTTTTTTCCTTTTGATCTCATAGTTCAAGTGGCAACCAACAATTAGATTGTAGGAAAATTTGTAGTGGATCAGTATAAGCTGTTGAATTACTATTTTACTACACGTCTTCTTTACTCAACTACTGACAAAAGGTTTGTTTTTGTTACATTTTTTGTATGGTTGCTACTAGAACAATTTTTTTTATTCCTACCTCTTCATTACTAACTGAATGAAATATTTCAGAGACATATTTTAATAAAATTAAAATAAGTCAATCTATACAATAGATTATATATATATATATAGTTGGTCACCCCTTTTTATAGTTTATCAAACCAAATTTGTTAGGGGATTTTTAAGTTATTTTAATGCATAAAGTGATCTTTTTTTTAACTGCAATATTTTATTAAATTTTTTGAAATGTAAAACAATTCTAAAATACCTGCATTCCTGTTATCTAGGCGATTCGGGAGATGGCAATCCCCTCTCCTTACTTTGAGAAATTGAATGAATTTACATATATGTGAGCCTAATTTTTATTGCTTTTCGATATTGAAAATCAAAAGCAGAAAGAAGCAAAAAGCATACAGTAGGCGCCGCTTAATGTGATCACGGTAAATGTTATAATTTGCTTAATGTTATCATAATCACGAAGTCCTGAAGCACTTGTGTGTTAACATGTGCTAAAAAAGTCGGATATTGTAATCAGCGTCTTCGTTTATTGTTATCACTTTTTCATAAAGTTTCAAATTTTTTCTCTTTTTTTGTTCCTCAATCAAAAGAAATAGAAAGGCATCTGGGAAAACAAGTTCCCTTCTCAAGAATTTAAAGAGGAAGAATTTTTCTCCCTGGTCAGTTACTCTAAAAACTTCACTCTAAACGGTCCAACATTTTAGCTAAGCTTGGAGAAAAAGGGCAATAATTTCATTGGCCAGGAAAAAATTGACATTTTAAAACGCTTTGACAATTTAACTGTGATGAGTCAGAGAAATGTCGCAGAACAAAAAAACATTTCTCAGCCATTACTTTGTATGTTACTAAAAAATCGTGAGGAGGTTGAAAACAAAGTGAAGCTAAATGAAAACTTATTGAACATCAAGCGAAACCATGCTGGACAAGATGGTGAAGTTGAAGCTGCTTTGAAACTGGTTAACGAATGTCAGGGAAAAGGATGTGCGTAAATGGTCTGTTAATGCTGCAAAAGCAGAAGATCTTGCTTTTAAAGTGGGCAAAAAAAAAATTTGTCAAACCGAACGGATGTTTCAACGTTTAATCAATGGGAAAAAGAACTGTTTCATTCTGCTAGTTTATAATTTAAAACTGCGTTTTGTTGAGACATTGTAATTTTAATTTGCATGTAAAAATAAATGCTTGAAATAATTGAAAAACTAATCATTTTGTGTCTCCTGGATTCTTTTCGGTTATTGTTATCAAACTGCGTCTGTCCCAAAGTGATCACATTAAGCGGTGCTTACTGTATATTCCTTTTGCTTCTCCCTGGAAATTTGTCAAATGATAGGCCTGACTGCACAGTATCGAGATTCTTCTTTTTGGCAAAATGTACAGCTTTTCTTACTCTTTCGGAGATTTTTTCTTTTTTCAGCTTTTAATCCTTTAAAAATATTTTGACTACTGCCCATTCTTCTCCTCCTGCAAACTTGAAGCTAATATTGCCATATAAGTTATGCCAATCTTTTACGTTTTGCTAATTACTTAGTAAAACTATCCTTTGTGAGACGCTGCTTCTCCAATGGTGGCAGTGTTGAGTCTAATCGAAAGATTTGTGTAAAAGTATTTAAAAAGTTCATTCTATTCTGAAATTATTTGAAATATTCACTCGATTGCTTATCACTGGTTTATCAGAATTTGCTCCATATCCGATCATTGGATTATATGCAAATCGCATTTGAACATCATTAATTTGTAGAATGATTTGTTAGGTATGTTACTGTAAAGTTATTTTAAATATTTATGCATACCTTCAGAAATATTCTGTATTGTTTGTTATTTTTAAATACTACATATCTGTACCTGAATAATATGTTTTTTAGTCCTTTATTTATTTATTTTTTGTGTGTGAAAAGTGATTTCAAACATTCTTAAGTAAAGAAAAAATGTTCTGGCTTGTTATTTTCATATACAACAATATCAAGCAAAATTTTGCAGCAGAATATTATCTGTTAAGTATTTGCATTTTATTTTAAGACACTTATTGAGCAAACATTTCTGCTTTTGATAGTCCTCTGTTTCCTTGTTTCAAAAACGTTAGATATGTAAAAACTCGATTAACCACAAAACAATGAAAAGAATTGAATGAAAGAAAAATCTCTCTCTCATAAAGTCTGATGGTCGCTCATCCATTAGCTTTCTACATAAGAAAAAGGGGTTCTTTATAACCCTGAAGCAAGTATATGCTAAAACTTGTTATTGTTATGCTTCATTGAAGTTTTTTCTTTTCTCCCAGCACAAAAGTATTGTTTTGTTTCTTCTACAAGTATGCTCAGCAAAAAAATTTCGGGTATGCATTTCCAAACCAATTTTAAAAAGTCTATGTTTCTATATATATAAAAAGCTGCATTAAAAAAAAAAAAATCTCAATTGTTCTTAATTCCACTTTTTTCACTTTAAAAAGCAAATACCTATGTTTCAGGCGGAATCTATTACAAGTTTTTTTTTTTTTTTTTTTGGACTGAGGATACAAATATACTAAGCAAAATAAAAATTTATTCTTTACTATTAGATGATGCTACATTCAAGCAGATTAACAAAATACCATTCATTTATACTTTTATCGGCAAAGTGGGAAAAGTCGTTTTGTTTAATAGAAAATTCGAACATTTTTTTGGATGTTTGAAGATTACATTCTAGTCATAATGAAATATTTTTTAGAGTTGAAATTAAGAAGTAAGTTGCCCTTACCAACAGTGGAGTTTTAAATGTACATAAAAGTTACTAATAGGAGGTTAGCTTATTTTTGTACTTTTGTTTGCATTTGGAAAATAGGAACAAGAAGTTTTAGTGCTTTGTGTGTTGCTAATTGTGCAGCATTCTTTTATCTTCTGTGTTTGTTTTATATTTTGTATTATTTCTTTGTAGCAAAATGTACAAAGCTTATTAAACCGAAGTATAATGCCTATTTTCCCCCAAAAGTTCTCCCCTTTCTTTCCCCTAAAATATTAAGGAGCATGAATGTACATTATTTTTTAAACAGAAGAGTCAGATTTTCAGCTAGCTGTATTAAAAATTTAATAATTAGTTTTTAAGTGGAAACAGGGTTGCCACGCACCGGGAAAACCTGGAATTGTCAGGGAAAATGAAAATGGCCGAAAATCAGGGAAATGTCAGGGGAAATGAAAAATTGCATATTTCGGATCGTTCTTAGCGCTGCCCGCAATCTATGGCGTCAAAAAAAAAACTTTCAGCCTTGTTTTTTTGTTTGAGCGGGCGGGCGCTGTTTAAACGCTGCTTGTTTACGTCAGCAGTTCTGAAGTTGTTATGATGCACAGCACATTGTTTTGTCTGCGAGTGGACTGAAGTTTTTAATGAGCTGCAATAATCTTTTCATATTTTATATTATTTCTTTAAATTAATTAATGAAATCGTATTATTCTAAACAATTTTGTTCTGTAAATTTAGTTCATTGGAAAATTTTAAACTTAGAAAGTTTCTTTTTTACAGAAGTATCGCTAATCTTTTAGTATTTTGGTAGTGATCTTTAAAGACTTCCAATGCGCTTCTTTCTTTCGAAATACTGATCCATGCTCAAAATTTAACTTTATGACAGGGTGCCCACAGGAGTGATTATGGCGCAAGTTGCGCCATGAAAATTTTTTTTGGGGGGGGGGATTTTTTAATTACTTATTTTACTTTATTTTTATTCAAATTATTTACCCATATTATTTTACTTTATTATTTTCATCTCTGTGTGTGTGTTTTATTGGGGAGCGAGCACTTTTCTTTCAAAACAATAATAAATAAAAATAAATAAATAGGTAAACAAATAAAAAAAGAGGGTTAGAAATAAAAGCGCTAAGGCGTTCAGAAATATTTGGGGGGGGGGTTGTGCCATTGAACTTGGGGGGGAGCACCCCTGTTTTATGAGCAACAAACAGGGGAAATATGTGAAGCTAAAAGATGCATGATTTTTTTACAGGCCGAAGTCTAAAAGCGCTTTGAGTTCAATGGATTGGAGGGTTAGAAGGCAATAATTGAAAAAGTTTAGGTTTCATAAGGTTTTAGTTCAGATTATTTTAGCAATTAACTTTATTTTTGTGATACAGATGACACAATTGTTAATTTTGCAGTTCTTTCACTTGATGTAAGGCAGTGGCTCCTCGCTATTGAAAATAAGATATGCTACATTTACATTAATTGTTTATTACAGTGATTTGCTTCACTTGTGTCAGTACATTAGGGTAGTTCAAAAATACACTTTAAAAAAAAAGGTTTCTCCTAGAAAACAGGACACCACTCAATGTTTTTAGACTTGTGGATAGTAAAATACTGGAAGAATTTTAACTTCCTATTCCAACTGAAAGAGGGTGCTCGACCCCCTCCCTCAAAACTTCATAAGTATGAGGAGGGGGTTAAAAAAATACATTGAACTGAAAAAACAATGTTACATACTATAATCTACACGAGTTGTATGCATATTCATTGCAATAAAATAATTACTTACATAAAAAAACAGCTGGGGAAATTAAATGTTTCTAAATTTGTGACTTTTTCTATGCTAGAGCTAATGTTAAATTAAGGGGTCATTGAGCACCCTCTTAAAATTTGAGTAAGAAGCTAAAATTTTTACAGCATAATATTATTAGTAAGTCTAAAAAAAAATAAGGGGTGTCTTGGACTCGAGCTGAGAGGAAACAAAAAAATGAACCACCATTAGTACATATTTTTGATTATTTCAGCTTGAGTAAATTAAATTTGGTAACCATTGTTTGTAAAGTTTGAAAATGAGGTAAGTTTTATCAAAATTTGAAATGTATATATTAATGTTGCAAAATGAAGGTGGAGATCGATAACCTGGAATTTTTCTCAAAACCACCTGGAAATGTCAGGGAATTTCATTCTTGAACTTCCGTGGCAACCCTGTGGAAAGCAGTAACAGCGAAAACAATATACTGGTATAAATTGAGATACTTTTCTTGGCTTATTTCAAAATATTACCTCTTTTTTTAAATAATTTTATAATGTTTCTTGCAAAGGACATTTATTGTGATAATAGAGTTTAAGAAAAAATATACTAATGTTCAATTTTAGCTAGTTTAGCATAATAATCAAATTTTGTTAATTTATTTTCTTTGTGTATTATTTCTTTGTGCATAAAATCAGTTTAACAGTTTAAGTTCTGAAAAATTTTTTTAATGAGGTAAACCATTTTACATAATAAATTATTTGAACTTTTGGGGTAGTTGTCTAAATCTAAGAAAGCATTGTCTGTTTAAGAGGCACCTCTCTACTCAGATTTAATAAAAAAGACTTAAAGTTTAACATAGCTCTGTGTACTTGAACAAATCAGCTTCATAAAAGAAATAACCATTCACATATATTTAAGTTATATGCAACGTTACAACAAATACAATATGTGTTTTGTGTACTTTACAAAACAAACCCTTTTCATGCAGAAACCTTCCTTGAAAACATCTTAAATGCTCTTGATTTTTAAGTAAGAACCCTTAGCATTAAAAGTAATAATCTAATAAATTTGCAGTGGAAGAAAGAGAAGAACACACTTAATTTTATGTAGATATTTTAGAAGAATAACCCGAAAAACAACACTCTGGCTTTGCTTTTGCTTGCTACTTCTAACAATGTTGCTTCAAGCTACAC